>NC_047667.1:40324934-40514934 GCF_011762505.2 Arvicanthis niloticus | reverse complement strand
TGAGCGCTCCGGGAGAGGAGCCAGAGATGTCCCGAGGCTATGCATTTTTTTGTGTGAGAATTGTAGCTTGGCAGACATTTTAAAATGAGTTACCAGCCCAGGAATCTTGTGTCCGGGAGCTCAGGCTCTCTCCAGCTGGTATCCTCTACTGTCTACTGAGTGGAAGACAGGTGCAGGGTGAGTTTTGGAAGGGCTGTCACTGGAGACTGTAAGAGAACAAGCTGTCCTCCTGTTCCTGGTATCTATAGGTTCCTAGTGAAAACCCCTGTTGTCAGAGCGAACCCTGGCTTCCTGGTTGCTGCCCAGCGATTCTGCATTGAGACCCCACCATCTTGTGGCATGTTTGTGTCCTTTGGCCTCTTCCTCCCTCTCTTCTCCTTCAGGGACATGCCAGTGCTAGCCTCTGCCACACAGCACTCTTACCCATAGTAAAAGTGCTAATTTCAGTTACCTTAGCTTCTCAGACAGAGTGTGCACCACCTGGCTCCTTTGGTGGGTGTCTTGGATTAATTCTTTAGCTGATGGTGAGTGGCCTGAGAGCAGAGAAGGCATATCCATTTGTAATACACAGTGGTTGGTGTTCATTA
This sequence comes from Arvicanthis niloticus, assembly GCF_011762505.2. Lineage (NCBI taxonomy): Eukaryota > Metazoa > Chordata > Mammalia > Rodentia > Muridae > Arvicanthis > Arvicanthis niloticus. The sequence continues at coordinate 40,514,347 of NC_047667.1, read as the reverse complement.
ACTTACTTAGATGACGTGACCTTTGCTGTGTTTACATTGTCTCCTCCAGACAGAACGCAGTGTGTTTGGAGGGGTGATGCGCACAGAGGCTGGAACTCAAGGAATGATTGTCTTGATCTTGTGGGTTTGCTAATGCAAACACAGGTGAAGGCCCCAGGAGGCCCACACAGAGATCACTCCGTTGTTCCGGGGCTTGGCTGGAGTTTTCAGGGACTCTGGTTCCTGGCCAGGAGGGAACACCAGCCGTTTCCAAAGTTTTGTGTTTCTATTTGTAGGATGGGGATGCTCAAGTCCAGTTTCTCATCAGGGCTTCACAGCACATTAGGTGGAAAAGTTTGAGAAACTTAGGTCTTAGTTTGTTTGTTTGTTTGTTTGTTTTATGTAGCCCAGGCAAGTCTGGATGTGTCTCCTCTTTCCTAGTTTGGTCGTGGCTGTCCTGGATTGTATCTCTCCTGTGGAGTTTGGTGGTGGCTATTCTGGATTGTGTCTCTCCTGTGGAGTTTGGTGGAGGCTGTCCTGGATTGTGTCTCTCCTGTGGAGTTTGGTGGTAGCTGTCCCGAGTGTGTCACCTCTTGCCTCTCTAACTCCAAGTCCCAGCCCTCATGAACTCACTTCTGCTTTTATGACCCTTGACTGAGGATCCAGTCATTGTGCTACTGCTGGTTTGGGAGAGTACCAAGTACAACACTTTTCGTACCATAACATCCACAGTCCATTTCCTTTTGAAGCACATGCCAATCAAAAACTTGCAAGTGTCATTTCTGGTACATACTCAAAAGATTACAGCTGTCAATTTCATTACATACTCAAAAACCTAACACATGTCATTTCCATTACTCAACACTCCCATGACTTATCAGAGTCTGTCTGTGCCTTTACACGGCCTCCCAGCAAATGTCCCTGGAGATAAGGAAGGTTCTGGAGCAGGGATGAGTTCTTGAGAGAGATACCTTTTATATATATATATAAAACATTTAATTATTTATTTTGAGATAGGGTCTGTTTACATAGTCCTGGCTGTTCTAGAACTTGCTCTGCAGTCCAGGCTGGCCTTGAATGCAGAGATCTGCCTGGCTCTGCCTCCCAAGTGCTGGGATTAAAGGAATGTCTCACTTCGCCTGGCCTAAAATAATTTCATTCATTTTGTATATGTGTGGATACTCTTGTCATGGCACACAAGTGTCTGTCAGAGGATTATTTTCAGTTCTCTTCTACCACATGACTCTCAAAGGTCACAAGCAGGACCTCAGGCAGGGTGTGGCACATGCCTTCACCTACTGGGCTATCTCAGTGGTCCCTACATCTTCCCTCCCCCAGGATACAGACTGCTCTCCACTCAGTTGATGTTTCCTCTTCTTGTTTTATAAATATGTGCCAAGCACACCATGTATCTTCACTGCAGTTCAATTCCTAAGTAACTGAGTCATAAGCTAAAGTCACCTTTAGAAAGATTTGCTTTTGTTTGGAAATAATAGCAGACCACGCTGCTTTCTAAAAATAACTCTGTTTCTGTCACTGATATTAAAAAAGCTCTCTCCTCTTTTAACATGGGAGGACATTTATTTTTTTGTCTCTGTTCCCCCCCACCCCCAGAAGTTTAGCTTTTGGCTGTTTTGTTTCTCAGTGTAGAGAAGTGGACTTGAAAGAGGCAATTTGAAGAATTCTGTCTCAGGCTTGCTTGTGTGTGACGTCAGTGGTGAGAGTTTGGATAACTTGTACCTGTGCTTGCAGCCTGGGAGTTTCGGGAGTGGGTGACCCAGTTTTACAGGGCTTTGTGCGTTTGTGCATCTTTCCATAGCTTGCTCTTACACTGCTTTTTGTGATAAAGACTCCTCTGTTTTGTTTTTCTTTTTCTTGGCAGATGTACATTTAAGTCTGGTCTTTTATTTTTTAATCTTTTATTTTATGGGGTGTTTTGTCTATATGAATGTTTGTGCACCATGTGTGCCTGGTACCCAAGGAATCCAGAAGAAGGTGCGAGATCCCCTAGAATTGGAGTTATAGACAGTTGTGAGCCGCCATATAGGTGGTAGGAATAAAGGTCTTCTGGAAGTGGACCACTGCTTTTATCCATCGAGCCGTCTCTCTACCCCCCTTAAGTCTGCTCTTGATTCTTTTTGCAGCTTGATAAGATATTGATATTGTTTTCTATCCCCGAGACAGTCACTGAAGTGAAGAACTTGGTGACTTGACAGTCTAGAAAGATCCGAAGATTCGGATTGAGGTTTCTCTAGTTAGTGCGCATTTTCCTGCTTCTTACGGTATTTCTTACGTCTGGATATGCTTTTCTTTTCTTAAATCTTTATTCATTCCAAGTCATCTTGTTAACCAAATTGTCTCTGAAGACTGTTTACATAAACTTGAAGTGCGTCTTGTGTCTGAAGGTGTGGGCGGTATAAGTACCTTCCAGAAAGCATCCAGGAATTTTTGCCCACCTACTTGGTTTCCCTGGAGGGGGAGAGAAGGTGATTAATTGAGTAAAGGAAGAAATAAGCCCATAAAATGCCACCAGCAAAAGGGTATCATCATGTTTACATTTTTTTTAAAGCCTCTCAGCTACAAGCTAAGCAATCAAATAAGATAACATCGATTTATCATTCTGTTAATGATATGGGAGAACTTTTCTCAGGGTAGCTATCTTACAACAGTGTATGCTTTTGTTGTGCTTCTGTCAGTGGAACCTTAGTGTAGGCAATTGCTGAGGCTTTCTGTGCTTTCTTAGAATCTTGGAGAAGTGTTCTATAGTTCAAGTCTTCATGAGTGGGGCATCCATGCTTGCAGGCGGCTGTGTCAGCAGAACACGAAATCTGCTAGAGAAGGGGAGGCTTTATGACCAATGAGGTCGTTAAACTTAGTCTTCTTTTTCTGTTTTGAGAGATGTTCTGGATAAATAGTTGGATAGACTTGTTAACCAATTGACTGATCTATCTATCCATCATCTATCCATCTATCCATCTATCCATCTATCCATCCATCCATCCATCCATCCATCCATCTATCTGTCTATTGGAAACAGGGTTTCTCTGTGTAGCCCTGACTGTCCTGGAACTATTTATTTATTTGACAGGGTTTTTCTATGTAGCCCTGACTGTCCTGGAAATTAATTAATTAATTAGAGATAGGATTTGTCTGTCTAGCTCTGGTTGCCCTGGAACATACTAACTCTCTCTGTCTCTGTCTCTCTGTCTCTGTCTTTCACTTTATGTGAGATAGGGTTTCTCTATGTAGTCCTAGCTGTCCTGGAACAGCTGTCTGTCTGTCTGTCTGTCTGTCTGTCTGTCTGTCTATCTATCTATCTATCTATCTATCTATCTATCTATCTATCTATCTTTCTCTGTGTAGCTCTGGTTGTCTTGGAACTCCACTCTGTAGACCACCAGGCTGGCCTTGAATGTGTGACACCACACCTATCTCCCTACCTCTCCTCCCCCCTTTTAAAAATAAAAACATTTATTTATATGTGCCTGCATGCTTACATGTGCCATGGCATGTGGATGGAGATCACAGGATAACTTGTGGGGCTTCATTCTCTCCTGATGTGTCAGTGACTTGGTCATGTGGGTTCTGGGGACCGAACTCAGGTCATCAGGCATAGCAGCAAGCAGCTTTACCCACAGAACCACACCCTGAGCCCTGGATGGACTTCTAGTAAGTTACATCATGGTGAATACTAGACTGGAGCAGCCCACTTGTTCCATCATGCTCCAGCATTTGTGATTTGTAGGAACAATTCAGAATGAGAGTAATCTGAGGGACCACCTGACCTTTGACCCTTTCTCTTTAGAAAGAAAGTAGCCAGAGTAAGCGACTTGGACAGTCTAAATCAACCCCTAATGGATGACAGCCCTGGGTATAGAAAATCCTGAGCCATGGGACAGTGAGAGGATGGGCTGTAAGAGGCTTTGTCTGAGAGATGTGTAAGAATGAAATGGCTTCGTGTGGTGGATGACAGTCATTGCCTAGCAGCCAAGACAGCAGTTCTATTTTGGGACTGACAGTGGGAAGGGAAGCCAGAAGTGAACCTGTGCCTTGTCCATAGCAGGACTTTATCAATTTTGCAAGGAGACTGTTGCCAAGCAGGCCTTTAAGGTCATCTGTGGCACTCTGCTTCCCAGTCCACCTTGGCTCCTTGTAGAGTGTGAGTCTTTGTGAATGTGCTGTTTTCACACTGCTGATGCCTTCCAGTCCCGTCCTGTAGCAGTATCTCCTGAAGTCCATAGAACATGGACTTCATTTTGATTTTAAACAGCAATCTTCCATTGTCCCCAATCCTCCATCCCCCTTATTCATCCTTTCGGACCTGACTAAAGTCTCTGTTTTTTTTTCTGTAAATTCTTTGGACTGGGGTTTCCCTGTGTCTTAATTCCCTGATGGTGAATCACGATGCCCATTGTGTTTTTACAGTGCTCTGTACCTTGCATCACAGCAGTGACTAAGCTGTGTCCTCACAAATGGTTTACAGGCTTCACTTAGTTATCGTTACATTTCCTGGAGACAGGACTAAGCCTTAGTCATCATTGCTGACTTAGTATTAGACCGTTGTCAATCACAGAGAAGGGGCTCAACAGAGGTTTGTCTTATGACTGAATGGGCAAAACCCAGCAAGATGGAGGTAATTATAAGTTGATGAGTGAGAACCTAAATGCAGAATTAATGTTGTTTGGATGGAAATGAGGCCAGAAAGAAGGAATTTTTGGGGGAGAAGTGGGAGAGGACGTTGAGAGCTAAACATAAAATAGGGCATCATGAGGCTAGAGAGATGGTTCTACAGTTAATAGTAAGTATTGTTCTTGCAGGGGACCCAAGTTCTGCTCCCAGCACCCACATCTCATAACTGTCTGTAACTCTGGCTCAAAGGGGTCTGCCCACCTCTGTTGGCCTCCAAAGGCATCTACCCTCAAGTGCACACAGACTTACAATTAAAGTAAAAGAATAATTCTTAAAAAACAACAACAGATAATCATTTTGTGGAAGCTTTTGAGTATGTAGTGGAAATGACATGTGTTTCGTTTTTGAGTATGTAATGAAATTGACATTTGTCACCTTTTGTGTATGTACCGGAAATGACACTTGCAAGTTTTTGATTGGCATGTGCTTCAAAAGGAAATGGACTGTGGGTGTTATGGCATGAAAAGTGTTGTACTTGGTACTCTCCCAAACCAGCAGTAGCACAGTGACTGCATCCTCAGTCGAGGGTTATAAAAGCAGAAGTGAGTTCATGAGGGCTGGGACTTGGAGTTAGAGAGGCAAGAGTCGACACACTCGGGACAGCCAACACCAAACTCCACAAGAGAGACACAATCCAGGACAGCCACCACCAAACTCCACAGGAGAGACACAATCCAGGACAGCCACCACCAAACTCCACAGGAGAGACACAATCCAGGACAGCCTCCACAAAACTCGGTAAGAGAACACTCATTTCTACTGGACCAGAGCCCAGAAGGAAAGTCCAGAGAGAATTTGTCAGTGCCTCTGGCATTTACAAGATGCTCCTCTACAGTGTCCTTATAGCACAGCTTCCTGGCATTTTGCTGTGGTTCACAGTGATTATTGACCAAGAGTACTTGTGGTTTTTTTTCTTCTTTTCTTTTTACAATTTATCTTTTAATGACTATCTCTTCAGTTTTGTCTGAGATGAGCTGAAGGGCTTTTTTCCTTGGCTTATGAACAACGTCAAGATGCATTCTTCAGAAATTACCCTTTTCTATGTGAGTTTCCACGTTGAAAAAAAATAAGTGATATGGGGCTGGAGAGATTGCTCAGCAGTTAATAGTACTGACTGCTCTTCCAGGGGACCTTGGTTCAATTCCCAGCAACCCCATGGTGGCTCACAACCATCTGTAATGGGGTCTGATGACCTCCTCTGGTGTGTCTGAAGACAGCTACAGCGACAGTGTACTCACATATATAAAATAAATAAAGCTTTGAAAATCAATCAATCAGTCAATAAATAAATGATAGTAAATGCAGTCTCTGTGTCATCTACTGTTGTGGTAAATACAGGGGGCTGAGAAGGGACGGCCAGGGAGTGGGTGGCTGCTCTCACTGATGTAATTTGTACTGAATGAGGTACTCTCTCTGACATACTGACATTTGTACTGAATAGTCATAGCACCTGGTAAATAGTGATAGCTACGCTACTGTGGAAATTAAGGCTTTGGGAAATTAATTTCTTACTAGGCGTCACTGGGAAGAGTCAAGAAAGGAGAGCTGGGTCTTTTTTATGATGGATCTTTTGACCACCTGCTTGTATACAGTGTTTATTGTATACATTGTATACAGCAGTTCTCACTGTGTTCTGAAAAGATCCTTCAGCAAATGCAGCAGGCATGCAGGAGGACATACTGTGTGCACATGGTGTTCTTGTCTATACATGTACACTGAAATTCAGGCTGGGAGCTCAGTTTCAGTCTTTAGTTGGTTTCATCTTGAAGTTTTGTGCGTTATTTGCAAAAGAGAAAGTTGGATAACACATGACTATAAAAACCGTAATATCTTTCATTTCACACCAACAGTTGTCAGAATATGCTAAAAGTTAGCCTGCGGATCTTACGTTAGGCATTTCTTATGTTACTAATGTATGTGTGACATGCATGCATGTATGTGTATGCACTGGCATGTGTGTGGGTGAGTGGGTGTGCCCTGAAGCCACATCTGAGGCTGATGTCAGGGCTCCTCCTCCATTGTTCTCTACGTTATTCTTTGAGATACAGTTTATCACCTGAACCTCAGCTCACTAGTATGGCTAGTCTAGATAACCAACTTGTTCCCAGGACCCTCTGTATCCTCCTTCCAAGTGCTGGAGTTATAGACGTGTCCCCATACCCACCTGGAATTTCCCCTGGGCTCTGGGGATCTGAATGCTGGTACTCGTGTTTACACAGCAGATGCTATAACCGCTGATGTACTCCGCAGTCCCTGGGATCTTGAATATCTGGTAACTTTAGGGCACTATTTTATTCATACTTACCCAGTAAACTGGAAGAATACGCAGTAGATTTTGTTTATCCATTTCTTTTAAACATTTCAACAGATTTATGTGTGCATGTACATGCCTGAGTACGTCTGTATACCATGTGTGTAGACCTCAGAAGAGGACTCCAGATCCCCTGGAAGTAGATTACATGTAGTTGTGAGCTGCCATGTGGATGGTGAGAAGCAAACCTGGCTCTTGTGCAAGAGCAATAAGCGCCCCTAACCACTGAGCCATCCCTCCAGCTCCAGGAGAGTTTGGTTTAGATTAAATCACTGTAGGGCTCTGGTGAGATCACATTTCCGAAAGCCTACAAAGAACTGGTGAATGTCTCTACTTCTTGCTCCCATAGTCATTTGGCAAATAGTGCTTTAGTGTGTTTCCCTGTTTATGATGTTCTTGGTCATTCAAAAAGAAAACAAGCTACCAAAATTTTCACTGAGTTTCAGAATAGTCGACTTACTGGCTTCACAGGTTGAGCCAAAGACCTTAGCATCACAATTCGGGAGCTTGTTTGGCAAGTAGGGAAGTTCACGTGTATGTTTCATTTCAGAGACAGCTAATTCATAGACTTTAGCAACCGAAGTGGTTTAAAAATCCAAGCCTCTTCAGAAATATCCAATTCAGCACATTTCCACAGAGCAAACAACAACCTCTTAGCATGAGGACGAGCAGGAGGTCTTTTGTCTGAGTCGAGAGGCCCAGGAAAGTGAGCACTTTGAAGAGGGCTTTGTGAGGCTCACCGTGTATGTGGAATTGTGAGAATTCGCTCAAAAGATGGAGCACGCATCAGCAGTTGTTCTTAGTAGGGGCTGTGCCGCTCCACGGCTTGCCTTGCATTGCTTTAGACAGTACATTGCAGTATCTTGTAAATCTTCCGTGTGTTCTTTCTGCAGAAGCACATTATAAAGACAAGCAAGGTAGGAGCAGGCACATCTGTTTCATCAAGGCTACTGAATCATTATAGAGGTTTAGTCCATGTTAGACATCAAATGAATTCATCAAAGCATGCTGCTCTTGTGTGGACTCTTCGCTGGGTGCTGATGTGAGATAATGCTATTAATTTTATTTCCATAATAGATTTGCTTACTCATCATGCTTGATGCAGGTACCCCTTCCGATCCCTCGCTGCACTGTGGGCTTGCCTCTCAAACATCTCCTTTCTACAATATAGAAATCTACTTTGAGTGAATGACAAGTACTTAAAATTTTATTGTCAGGTTTCAAGTATGAAGACATGGCTCGAAAATTGAAATTAGTGTTAAGGTATCATCAAACTAAGTGGACAAACTTTGCTCTCATAGAGTTTAGCCTAAAATGTGGTGGGTGTGGTTTTTAGGCCAGCATGTGCTTCTTGGTTTTCCCTGGCACTTGAGTGTGGTACATAGGACAGTTAACAGTCTCTGTGCTTATAAAATTTTACATATCTAGACATATTTCAAACTTAATTCTGTTGAAGACAAAGCAGAAAATAGCCTCCCCAATTAAATGCACAAGTTCAAGTACACCACAGAGGTGAAACAGGTTTTCTCAAGATCTGCAAAAAACCAGATTAACTTGTCCGTGCAAGTTAGTGCATTGATGCTAAGTTTTTATATGTAATACATTAAGTATAGGTGTTAGAGCTCTCCAGGGCAACAGGAGGAGAGAAGAGAGGGAGGGAGGGAGGACCAATTTTTAAAAATAGAATTGGTGGCTTGCAGGCCTGTAATTGTAGGGCAGGCCAGGCAGATAGAAAATTACCTGAAGAGTTGATTTTGTAATCTCCTGTCTAAAGACTGAAAAGCCGGTCAAGATTTCTCGGTTGCATCTGGAGGCATTAATTCGTTTTCCATTATCATAACAAGTACCTCAGGTAAAGGACTTCTAAAGAGAGACATTTTCCTTTGGCTCACTTGGCCCCATTGCTTTAGGCTTGAAGCAGAGCATCATGGTAGGAGTACGTGCTGACCTTTTGTTAGGGAAGTAAGAGAAAGGAAAAGATGAGGACCCCACAGTCTCCTTCAGTAATGGCCCCTGCCCCCATGAAACCTTGATGGCCTCTCCAGAAATACCCATCAACTTTCTATAGCACAAAGCTAGAGACTAAACAGTCCACATACATGCTTCAAGGAATAAACGTCCAGGCTGCATCAGGTAGCCAGAACTACCAGAAGGTAAAATGCCTTCTGGAGCCATGCTTGGTCTGTGTTCTAAGACCTTGCCTGATGTGAGACCCACCTGTACCTGTTATGGAGGTTAATCTGCCTTTTTTCAGTCAACTTAGTCAGTAACTGTATCAGAAAATACATCACATCAACATGGAGACTGGTGAAATAGTTGGACATTGTAACCTAGCCAGGATGATGTGGGAATAACCACTCATCCCACAGATACTGATAGGTTTCAGTTACAGGTTTGAGGCTTTGAAATATCCTGAAAATTAAATTTGGTTCAATGACTGTGGGAGCCCAGAGCTCCAAGGAGAGTGCAATTTGCTGTTTATTCTCAAACAAGGGATGGTCTTGAAAGGCTGAGGACTTGGAGCTGGATGACTTGCGTTCAAATGTCATCTCTGCAGCTTGGCAGCCTTATGTTCTGAGTCTTTGTTTCCACATTGATGAACTGTTTTCAGACTGCTTTGGTAATTAAATGAGAACGCTTTTCCAGCTCTGAAATACAGTGGCAGTCACCATAGTGATTGTAATCTCATTTTTATATCATGTTTCAGTTTTTAACTTCCTTTCTGTCCTTTATGTTGTGAGTGCTATTGAAGATTCTTGGTATTGTTTATGGGGAAAATGGAATAAAAACCTTAACATTTTGTTTAAAGAATACTTGGAAAATGCAAGTCACGCATGACTTTATATGTTCTGTAGAACATTATTATCTGGAGGGTTCAATGAGCATTAGTGTAGACCGTCAGCCGCACGGCTTAGGACAGAAAGGTTGGATTGTTGTGTTTTAATCATTCGTCTGTAAGTCCCTCAAGTCCAGGATCACGATTACATACATTTAAGAGCAGAAGCTTCATTTCTTGTATTGATCTTTGTGTTTGCATTTTGAGTGTTTATTGGTGACTGGATTTTTTTTTTAAGATAGTATATTTTATTTCTTATTTTGATGAAATAAATCATCTTGGTGGAGGTGCTGTTGCAGAGGTGTTTCAGCAGTTAAGAGCACTGGTGTTTCTTCCAGAGGAGCCTTGTTCCATTCCCAGTGCCCACAGCCATTTCTCTGGCCTCGACAGACACTGCATATAGGAGGTACATCCAGGCTAAACGCTCATACACGTTAAAAATAATTAAACATTTTTTTTTCTTTTTTGAGATAGGATTTCCTCAGATTGCCATGTAGCTGTGGCTGGTGTTGAATGCTGACCCTCGCACCTCCATCTTCTAGGTAGACCATATGCTTGTGCCACTGTGCCTGGATACTGCTACACACTGAAGCATTGATTGTAATGGAGGGTATGCCTCCTGAAGTTGGCCCCAACTTGTTGCCAACAAGTGCCATGCACTTGTTGCTGTAGTTTTCTGAGAAGCTGCAGCATGTTAGTATCAGGCTTAAGTCTTGGGAGCATCATTGTAAGGAGGGCCTTGGGAAACCATTACGGGAAAGTCACATGGGCAGTGCTGTGGTTGCCTGCTTTATGGCTGTTGCCATAGTGAGAGATAAATCTCCCTGCAAGTGGGGCCATTGCATCTATGTATCCAAGCCTCCCCTACATGGTGGGAGATGGATGGGCTTAGGGCTTAGAAACTTGCTGATACAAAATATTTGATAATACTCAGTACCACACTGAAAATGGAATCGCCTTTTAGAAAGAGTGTTGCTGCAACCTTGTTGCCCAAGGTGATGCTACATTTAAACAACTTAGTTCTCTGTGTGTGTCTCTGTGTGTGTGAGTGTGTGTGTCTGTGTGAGTGTGTGTTTTCTGTAAGGACAAAAGTGACACTTCTTACCGCTGTCCCAGTCTCAGCTTTTTAAATGGATTTAAGTGCAAGCTTCTTATTTTCAGGTCAGTGGAGGCAGTGGCTGGGATATTACAATCAAAACAGGAAATGGTGCTCACGTATAGTATATAGGCAAAGTAAAGTAGATATATACCTTGAGGTGGACATGGAGAAAATGGGCCAGAAAGGTGGAGAAGGCAGAACTCACCAGCTTGTCTGGGAGCATTGATGGCAGCTACTCACTCCTAAGAAGATCTAACTGTCCCCTGTCCTTGTTGCCACTCTGAAGTAGAAATGATTAAGTTATGGCATGTCTACAGGTCAGCAACCCGCATACTTGACACTGACTGTGCTTCAGAGTCATGATTTTAGAGGTTTAGAAAGGTGATGGGCGTGTTTCTCCTCCCTCCTCCCGCAGCAGTGCTGGGACAGGCGCCCCATAATTGAGCGCATGACTAATTCTGCCGTGAGGTGCAGAAAATCCCATACTTTTGTGGGACGACTATAAATAGCTTCGTGTCAACTCAGGTCAGATTTTGCTGGGGATGAGCTGCTTTCTGCTCAAGGCCTTCGCTGCTAACTTAAAACCATAAGACAAAAAAACTTACCTGACGTACCGAGCTTTTAATATCAGATTTTGAGGATAAGAGGTTACAGACTAGCATTTCTATGTCTACACTTAAGTAACATGCATAGAACAGTAATTTCGCAAGTTTTCTGAGTCTTATAAACTCTTTAATTTTATTTTTACTGATATGTATGTGATAGGCCTCGCACTAGGGTGTTGGTGCGCTGGAGTCCACTTTGTCACTGTGGACCTGGAACTGCAGGCAGTGTGAGTCCCCGACCTTGGTTGTGGAAACTCAGCTCTTAGGCAGTGGCAGCATGTGCTCTTAACCACTCAGCTAGCCCTCCGTCCTCCAGTTTCCCAGTTTTATTAGCGCCTGTATAAGTGAACTGTGTGTCACCTGTTGCTCTTCTGTGAGGTGGGATCTGGTGTTTCTGGAGTAAGAAGAGATACCTACAAATGGCATTTATTTTTTTCCCTTACCCTCTGTTGTTACCTCAAGGTCTGATATATTAATTTCATAGAAAAACAAGCTCCCCCCCCCCCCCCGGTGCTTTGAATTAAATGTATGGGCTCGTGTATCCCCAGCCCTTACCTTTTGGTTTCTCACCTAAATCCATTGACATTTTAAGTTAGTGGTAGTGTAGTGTGAAATGTCAGCATTCTGAGTGGAGTTAGATTTGCACTTACTGTTTTTACACTTCTCGTGTGTTGTTGCGATTCCATACACTTCCAGATGTTCTCTGTCACTTACGTACAGTTTCAGCCCACAAGAGTATATTATTAGTATTATTTTTTAATACTAATATACTAATTTATATTTTAGTACTTTTAATACTAATTAGTATAGTTAGTACTAATTATAAATATTAATATTATTTTTTCCTTGCTAGTGATTTTTTAAAATTTTGTCTCTGTCACAAAAAACAAAAATAGTTTGACAGTAAACCGGAAATAGGTTTCCTGGTTTATAATATATAAACAACACTGTACATTTCATCCTTGTTTTCAGGATTCAGAACATGGCTCTTACTATTTTTCTTGTGTATTAATTGGAATATATTTAACTATGACTAGTGTTTGTTTGAAGGGGCGAATTGAGGAAACTCAGGAAAGGCTCTTGGTGCCAGGCTAAAGACACTGAGAGCCTTTCAGTCCAGCTGCCTGGGTTCAAGTCACACTTCTCTGTTCACTGTGTACCAGAGGGTGACCTTAAGTATCTGATTGCTAAACTCTACCAGGGCTTATAGGTATGGGGCATTATATCTGGTTTATGGGTGCCTGCTGGGCATGCACTCTACCAACTGAACTATACCCCTGTCCTTTCTGTTTGGTTGTCTTAGAGCCTCATGAAGCCTCACTATATCCCCGTGGTTGGCTTTGAACTACCAATCCTCTACTTCTGCTGGGCATAAAAGGCATGTGTCAGCACTCTTGGCTTGAGATGATATTTTACGAGTGTGTCAGTTTGTAGCATAAATTCTAAAGGACGATTCCATAATGGGAAATGTAAGGTGGCTTCAACTTTGGCAGTTGAGAGAAAAGAGAGGGGACTATAGGATGTTGAGCAAGGACTGAGATATCAACTGTTTCACTCAAAGATGGTGAGATCTGAGTCTCAAGCCTTTTACCTCTGCAGACCATGGTTTTCTTAAGTTCTCCAGGTGTAACCCCATGAGCATGGTGTGTGACCTTGCTGTCCTGGGTGTTGGAGATAACATCCAGGTAGTGTGTTGTCCTTACAGATATTGACATCCCTCACCAATTGGAAATTTAACTTTCAACATGTAAATGATTGTAGTAAGCCCAGTTTTGAAAGACTGAGTATAGGGAATGACCTGGAGGTTAAGCGGGCAGTGGTGGTGCACACCTGCCTTTTATCCCAGTACTTGGCAGAGCTCCGTGAGTTCGAGGCCAGCCTGATCAACAGAGCGAGTTCCAGGACAGCCAAGGCTATACAGAAAAACTCTGCCCAAAAAACAAAACCCAAACCAAATCAACCCAAAATTCAGCTAGTTGTAGGGACTCATGTCTTTAATCAGAGCAGAGGCAGGCAGCGCTCTCTGAGTCCAAGGCCAACTTTGTTTATATAGTGAATTGCAGGATAGCCAGAGCTATATAAAGAGTACCTACATCAACACCTCCCTCCTAAATTTAAATTAAAGCTGAATATTGTCTTGTCCATATACTTTATTTTATTGGTCTATGTATTTTAAGATTTAATATTTTCACATTACAAACTGTACTGTTACAATATTTCATGTTGTATCAGTTTCTGAAGAACTCTGGTTTTAAGCTTACTGTCATGACTTTTAATTTTTAAATTTTTTTTGTTTTTTTGTTTTTTTTTGGAGACAATATTTCTCTGTGCAGCAGACTGGCTCCTAGAATTCACTCTGTAGACCAGGCTGGCCTTGAACTCACAGAGAGATCCATCTGCCTCTCAAGTGCTAGGATTACATGCATGTGCCACCACCATCCAGCTAGGACTCTGATTTTTTGTTGTTGTTTTTTTTTTGTATGCTGTCATATAAGCATATTAACTTGTGTTTTTTGCTGCATTCACAGAAAAGCCTAGTTGAAAACATAAGTTCTGGGTACTAGGGATGTAACTTGATTGGTAACATGCTTGTTTCTCATGTACCAAGTCCTGGGAATCCATCCCTAGAACCACATAAACTGGTGTTTCAGTCACTTTAAAATGCTATGACCAAGGCAACTTACAAAAGAAAGCAGACTAATTGTGCTTATGGTTCCAGAAGACGAGTGCATGGATGTGGAGTAAAGGTATGGCGGCCGGAACAGGCGAGAGCTAAGGTCTCCACTGTAAGCAGGAGGCAGAGAGCATACTGGGAAAGTCTTTTGAAACCTTGGGTCTGCACCTACTGACTTACCCCCTCCTGTAAAACCACGCCTCCCAGTCCTTCTCAAACAGTTCTACCAACTGAGGACCATGTATTCAAACAAATGAGCCTATGGGGCCCATTCTCATTCAAAACACCAAAACTGGATATGGTGGTGTATGCTTGTAAGCTTTACGTTTGATGGTGGAGGCAGAAGGGTCAGACGTTCAAAGTCATCTTTGGGAGTTTGAAGTCAGCCCTGAGATAGATGAGACTCTAATAAAAACCACCACCACCACCACAACCACCACCACCACTCCAAACCCAAGATTTTTATTATCTGTTGTGCTAATGCATGTTGGAAGTAAGAACAAAGGTAAGGAAATAATTATGAAATTTCCTTCATGACCTACTATTTTGTGTAATGGGAGATTCAGCAAAAGGGAATTTTATTTACTTTAACTTAGTATTTTATTTTACTTAGTGTTACCGTTAGGAGGACATCTTTCTTCTGTTGTTTCAAGGAGATTTGGGTGCGGGAGGGAAAGAGGAAGGGAGGGAGGGAGGGAGGGAGGGAGAGAGAGAGAGAGAGAGAGACAGACAGACAGACAGACAGACTGACTATGAGAATGTGGATGTGTATCTGTATGGAGTTCAATGTGTGCCCACTGTTGAAGAGTGCTTCCCTTTAAAGATGAGTGTAATCCAACTGGACTGGTGTAGTCAGGAAAATGCAGATAGTCACCCAGTTAGAACCCAAGCCACCATCCCACTAAGTCACGATTGCCTGTCAGAAGCAGCTATTGTGAGTTTGAGAGGCGAGCTGAGAGTCCCTAGCAGTACCACGGTCCATGGTCTCTTTTGCAATCTTGGTCTGATTCCTGGAGATCCTGACTTTTGCTTTCAGAAGACATTTCTAGGTGCTGTCATCAGTGGTCATAGAAGTTGAAGTAAAGTGAGGTAGGGAAGTTGTTCAGTTAGACAGCACCGACCAAGGTACTGATCCCAGAAGAGAATGGCCCATTGAGTAAGCCCAAGCAGTTTGGGATGGCCCATGTCCGGCACATGGTAGAAGCTTGGGTAAGTTCATAAGTGATCATGAGAGACTGAGTGAATGTAGTGAATGAACATTCTCGATTATAGCGTTAGGGACGAGGCTTGGCCAGTGTTTACACCATGTGTTACAGAGTCTGTCTGCCCTTCCCTCGAGTCCTTTGGAAAACTGAAGGATTCCGAATAAGGGAATGAAATGAGCAGACTTGTTTCTAATTGCTATAGGTAGGTCGAGTACTAATTAGGAAGAACTTACCGGAAGTGGTGAGGAGAAAAGAGCTAATGGACACTGTTTACAATGTAACATTTTTATAAACTAGAAGATTGAAGGATTTTTTTTTTCTGTTGAATTCTGTGGGATGTTTCTTAAAATCTTCAGTGGGAGTTTTCAGTGCCCTACTGTCATGGCATCTGTGGCAGATTTCTTCCATTAGTATGTAAAGAATTGTAGGACAGGTGGAGAGTAACTGAGCAGTGGGCGGGGTAAGCTGAAAGAAAAGAAACCCTACAGATGCTGGCCTGCTGGAAGGTAAAGTGTGGGATCTGTTGATGTATTGCATGAGGTGGTCTATGAGTGTGTGGGAGGTGTTTGTTCTCACTTCCTGTTTCACCATAGCCTGCCACCTGCCGAGGCGCTATACAAAGTAACATCACTGTTAAAGTTAGGGTATCATGTTTTGTATGTCAGGAAGCAGAGTGCTTTTGGTTTTGTTTTCTTTGGATTTGTCACAAAAGGCTGCTCCCAAGCCTTTTTGAAAATTGGTGTTTGTGCTCTCATGTGTGTGTGTGGGGGGGGGGGGGGGGCTTCTGTGTGGAGGTCAGAGGGCATCCGGGTGTTGGTCCCCACCTTCCACGTTGATATAGACATAATCTCGTTTGTAGTAGTGTATGCCAAGAGAGCTGGCCCACATGCTCCTGGGGGTTCTCCTGTCTCTCCCTCCCATCTTCTTGCAGGAGTGCTGAGATTACAGACCTGAGCTCTCATGCCTGCTTTACATGGGTCCTGGGGAACCAGACTCCAGCCCTTTCTTACCCACTGAACCATCCCCTCAGGTCCCCATGCTCAGAACTTTGAGCAATGACATTCCTACTCTTACACAAGTCTGATGAGTGTTGCATCAACATTGACTTCTAGGCTGCTTCTTTCAAAGGGTGACACTCATAAGAGGGTTGGTCGCCTTTCCCTTGTGAACATTCATTGTGCACATTTCTACTTTTTATTGTTGAGTTTGGTGCCTAAGATGTCCCCTCCCTAGTTTATTATGAAATCGTTAACTAGGCTCCCAAGGACAGGAGGTGTGTGTTTCCTTAGAAGGGAATGTACTTGGTAAGTAAGCTTTGTCAGACATGGGTTTTAATGTGAGCGATGAATTCATATATTGAGTATAGCATCTCTAACTGGAAACACACATAAAACAAGGGTACACACTGATCATTTGCTGACAATGTTGTGACCAAAGGCTTATAGGCACTGTATGGTTTTCCTAGAAATGATGGTTCTGAATTCTTCAACTCATTGTTGGGCTATAGAAAATAAATAAATGAGTGGGAAGCTTATTGGTCTTAGTAGGGACAGTTGGGATGTCAGTGAATGTGGGGAAATTTTTTTCTTTTCTTTTTTGTGAGGCTGGGTCTCTCTGGAGCCTAGGCTGGCCTTGCATTCCTGACATTTCTGAGACCTCAACTTCCAAGATTCAGGGATATAGACATTATATCTCTTAAGTCAAGCTGATTATTTAAAAAAAAAAAAAAGGGATTTCTTTTTACTTCTGTGTAGTATGTTCATACAGATGCTCTCAGAGGCCAGAGGAGTCCGAGCCTCCTGGAGCTGCAGTAATGGGAGGTTGTTAGATGCTCAGCATGGGTGCTGGAGCTGAACTTGTGTTCTCTGCATGAGCAGTAGGCACTCCTAACCACTGAGCCATCCCTCCAGCCCCAGCTCATGCTTTTTAAAAATACAGAAAAATGTTTTGAAAATAGACAGTTTATCTTGTAAATAAGAGCAAATCATAATGCATAAGTAGTTTAGCTTTCTGAACTCCGTGTGTATGGGTGTGGTGTGACACATATGTACAAGCGTGCATGCGTGTGCATATGTGGGGCTTAGGGAAGGATGTCAGGTACTGTACCCTGTTACACTTTCCTCTATTGCCTTTATTCCTTTGAAACAGGCTCTCTCAATGAACCTGGAGCTAGTAGGCTGGTGGCCAGCAAGCCTGTGTCCGTATCCTCCCATGCTGACCCCAGACAGTACTTTTGTTACAGGCACCAGTGTGGCCACACCTGGATTTTAAATGACTGCTGGCATGTCTGAACTCAGGTCCTCATCTTTGTGGAGCAAGAGCTCTTACCCAGTGAGCCATCTGAACTCTTGTCGCTCTGCTGTTGATTGGTAATGTCTGTGATAGTGTGACCACGTGAGCTTCTGAGTGTAGATGAAATCTTGTTGCGGCTTGTTCCTTAGACTGAAGTGAGGTCTGAGGCATTTAATCCCAGCGGTCCTTGCAGTCTGGAAAGAGTGCTTCGAGAGTCCACTTTCTTAGAAGCCCTGAGTTACCAGTGAGAAGTCCCTCCTTGCAGGGGCTTTCAACACGGCATTCCTTTCGCAAAGACACTAGAGGGATGGGTGTCTCCAGAGGGAAGCCTCACTCGGAGCTGGGCGATGTGGAATGTCTGTTTCCATAGGACTTCCAAACTGAGTGCTATGGAAGATCATCTTTGGATAAATAAGTCTCTTCTGAGTGGTGCAGATTAGAAGGCATCCACTGTGACATCGCCGCCTAGGGTTTCTTATAATAGAATCAAAATAGAAGTTTTTCTTTTTAAATTCACTTTAACCCTTGACCTTCCTTTATTTCATTTATACGAGGACACATCTCCATTCAAGACTGAAAGAATCAAATCTATTTGAGAACTTCAAGCTGAGTTAATGCTGGATCAGAAGGACTCGTTACATAGTTTAATCCAGAAGATGTCCATGGGTAGGAAGACACAGAGGAGATGCACCTGTTTCATTTGCATCTACTCTCAGGGTTTTCCACGACCTAGGTGTGATCCAGTGTCCAACTGTGACTTACTCTATGGACCTTTCTTCCACAAACATTAATAAATGTAAATCATCTTCCAGAATCATTTTAATCTGTGCCATATACAAACTGTAGTACTGAGGGTGGAGTCAATACTACATGTACTGAGAAATATTTGTCTCACCTTTATTTTCAGTTACTGCCACAGAGTTTCAAATCCTAGGGAATTTTCTGGTAGGAGCACATTTATTCTGTAAGTGAGAGGACTCATTATGGGATCCTGCATAACTTCAGTGTGGGGCCTGGGCACCAGAGAGACTTAACCATGTGACTGAGATGGTCTTTGGCTAGCTTGACCTTTGAGGAGAGTAGCAGGATGTGGGGACCATTCAGTCAAGAGCACTTAATGAAACCCTGATAAAAACCAGCTATTGAGACCAGATGACAATTCCCAATTGCTAGGAGACATTGATATCATGGGAGGAAGATACTGTTGGTTCCATGAAGAGATGGCACAAAGTTCCATAACCTCTGTTACACTTCATCCTGCATCTCTTCATTTGGCTGTTGTGATCTGTGCATGTCCTTTATGACAACAGCATATTCAAAAACTGGAGCCATCTGAGTTATTCTAGTGAGGTTTTGAACCTTTGGGGAATGTGAGAACTCCCAAATGTATAGTCAGAAATGTAGGTAGTCTGGGGACTCCTGAAGAAAAGTCAGCATTGTACAAGACCAGGACTAAGCCTGTGAAGTCTGTGCTCACTGCTGCCAGGATGCCCAGCTTGGGTGAATTTGGAGTGCTATGTTTCTAGGAGCACAGTGCAGACTCACTGTTAGCTCATATATTCTGTGGTATTTCATTTTGATAGAGTTACCCCCTAACCAATCATAGGTATAAAATAGTATTGTTTTATAAATTTATAAAAATGCACATAAAATAAAAATGAATAAATTATTTTTTAAGAAAAGTTAGGAAAATTGCATTGTGGGGTTGAAAGCAACTGAAAAATTACATAGATTAGAATAAGCAAGGATGCAATTCCAGAACTGAAAATAAACTACTACTGTGTTTAATTTGCAAGGTTTTTGTTTTTTCTATTCACAAGCTATGTTGGGCCTATAATTTTTTTTATACTTGTATCCTTATCTGATTGGGTCAAAGTTGTGCTGGCGTTACTTAGAGCGTTGGAAAGGACTCTTTGTTTTCCTATTTTAATGAGAAATTTAATTAAAATTAGTTGTGTAGTTATTAAAACCAGACACACGTAGTATGAGTCATGTACTGCTGACTATTCCTGAGTGTACACACAGTTCTGTTGCCCAGATGGCATTGTTGCTGTAGCTCTGAAGGCAGTAAGTCCAACACTCCTTAGCTCTGACATTCTATGAATCTGTGGCTCACGGAAGGCTGGAGTATTCCGAGTCTGGAACGACATTGTGTGTGGGAAGCAGTTTTGTTGTCTACAGAGCACGTCATTGAGTTTATCATGCAGCCTGTGGTCCATGCTGGGCTCATCTATAGATGACGAGATGAGGAGAGCCCCAAGGCGTGGTTTGCTCCCATGGTCTTCAGTGGAGCTGTCCAGGCAAGAAGATTGTGGTCCACAGAGACGTGGAGAGGAGGAGGGATGCTTTCTGGATGCGTATGGTATGGATGCGGCTGGACAGAAACCCTGAGCTAGAGTCATGGCTTTCCTTGTTTTATCAAACCCTGCATCAAAACAGTCAGTCGCTTATTTGCCTTCCGTTTTCCCCTGCCATCTCCCACAGTTCATCATGCGGATGTGTTTTCCAGTGTTGTGGACTCAAATCATTAGCATCGAGACTTTGTTAAAATTGTGCAGAAAATAACTTGACATTTGCAAAATCACTTGTGTAGATGCAAAAAACCAAACATGTTCCTTTCTCTCACACTCCTGTTAGTTTATGTGTCCTTGGAGTGGAATTCCTGATAGAGGAAGGTTCAGGGATGAAGGACATTTTCTGGCTCATGATTCAGAGGGTCTTTGTACAGTGTCGTGGAAGACAAGGTGTGAGGGGGTAGCATGGGGGGCAGAGTCGGTGGTAGCGGGAGCAGAGGACTAGAACAGGCAGTTGGGTGTAATCTTCAAAGCCTCACCTAGTGATCTACTTTTGCAAGCTGGGCCCCACCTTCTTAAGGCCCCACAGCCTCCTAAAATAATCACCACCCACTGGCGAACAAGTATTCAGAACATGAGCCTGTGGGGGACATTACGTACAAACCATGACAGTATCCCTGCATCTCCATGTTACCATTAATACCTCTTCCTAAATGTTTAAACAGAAAACTAGTTTTCTTCTGTCTAACAAGTTAAGGAAGGGTATGGTGATTTTAGTTGTTACCAGGTAACTAATCTTTTCATGAAGACCTTTAAAGTCAAGGTGGTGCTTTGAGGGAAAGCAACGTTGTAATTAAGAATGTCTGTACCTGGTGTAATTAAGACGCACTAGGGGAGCTTGCTGTTGTCTAGAGTAGAAAAAAGACTTTAACAATGAAAACAATCTCAAACCTAATTAGCCCTGCATGTCTCTCATTACTGAAGTCTCAGGGAGCCGGGATGCTTTTGAAGTATTTGGCAGAATAATTATGCAGTATTTTCCTTTTACACAGTGTTCCGGGGTAGTCTCAAGTCCTTTTGGCCAGAGGAGGCTTGAGTAGGTGTTAGTGCTGACTTCGCTAGAAGCCGCTTTTGTGTTCTCCGCCTAAGTTCTTTCAGTGATGCTTGCACGGCGCATGGCAGCTCTGCCTCTCTGGAACTGACTTGTTCAGGGCAGTTGGGTTCTCAAGTATGTTTAATTATAGCATTGTATTAAAAAAAAAAAAAAAAAATTTTAAAAGTTATGTTATGCTCTTTTGTTTCCTTGTGTGAGTTTGCATCCTTTTTAGATGGAATTGTAAATTATAAATATGATTACAAATTATGAGATGTTAAGCAGGATTATCCATAGCAAGGAGTATATCGTATCTTTTGTTCTTGACTATTTACAGAACCTATGAATTTCAGTCTGGTGGTGATGTGTTAATTAAAGAAAGGCTAGATCTTTTTAAAGTTTAAAGATTGATTTATTTATATTTTATGTGTGAGTGTTTTGTCTGCATGTATGTCTGAGCATCACTTGTGTGCCTGGTGCCTGCAGAGGCCAGAAGAGGGTGTTGGATCTCCTGGAACTGGAGTTACATTAGCTGCTGGTTTTTGGTACTAAGAATCAAACCCAGTCCTTTGAAAGAGCAGCAAATACTCTTACCATTTCTCTAGTTCTGAAATAAATACACTGAAGCCTAAAAGCTAAATTAATGAGACAAAGTCCTCAGATTCCCAAATTGGAGCCAAGGTAAGAAACTTAAACCTCTAATGGATGAAGTAATTGCAACTTTTTTTTCTGTCATGGTTTAAATGCAACATGAGATGGAGGGGGTTGGTATAATACATGTATGTAAGAATAATCACACGCTTTCACAGCGTAGACAGACTGGTGACCCAGGAGCAGCGAGGAGCAGAGAGGCGCAGAATGCTAATCTCTGGCCCACTCCGGGAGAGAGGGCGCTCTAATTTTAGACTAGTATTCTGATTATTTTTAGAGAACCATTGCTGGGCAGGGCAGCTTGCCACTGTTTAGAAGTGCTGTTGCTTGAGAATGTCCACCTTCCCTGCCTGCTTTTCTCTGCAAATGAAGCAGGTTTCTGGTCCCTGAGCTGGTTTTCAGTGAGGACTTGCACTGTGCAGATACCTGCTGCTGTTTTCTTGACAAAAATAAAACTCCATCAAAAATTACCTATCTCACGTCCTCTGCAAATTACTATGGCTTCCAGTTTAGTGTTTTTACAGTGTGCGAATGAGTGGGTCTCTGATCCTTGTGCTTTTTCCTGGGCTCTTTTCCTTCTGTTTGTTTGTTTTAGCCAGGTCCCATGTGTTAGTTTTTGTTTTATCTTTTTTTTGTTTTTTTTTTTTTAAATTTTTGTCCCCTAGAAGCCTGTTTGGATGAGGATGGGAGACGAGGTGGGGAGGACCTGGGAGGAGTGGAGGGAGGAGAAAAAAGAAGAAGAAGAAGAATTATATAGAAAAAAAGGTGACTTGTCCCTGTTTCGTGGCCTCTGAGTTGGTTTGGTTGACTTTGGTTTGTACACCAAGTCTCTAGACTCTAATCAGCTCCTGGTGGCCTGATAACAAGTCAGTTTCTAAATTTGAAAAGCTGTGCATCAGGTGATTTCATTTAAAATGACTGACAGACACCATTGGTCTTTACAGTAGATGAGACGAAATTCTGCAGGTAGAGAGCTGCTGTTTTTGTACTAAGATGTTCATGGCAGGATATCATACCTGGATATGTCAGTGAGAAATGCTGTCCCCTGAAAATGTGGGCATTTTAAGTTTGGGTTTTTTGTTCTTTTGTTCCCCGTATCATTCCCTTGCCCTAGATACTTAAGACACTAAGGTCTGTTTTGTTGTATACCCATCTTCAGTTGGTCTGCATCTGGGGAACTGCATGGTTATGATACACACATGGGAAATGGGGGCACAGATGTTTGTTCGGCTTGCAGCGGGTGAGGCAAGATGGCGCTGGGTGGAGTGGGATAGGGTAAGGTAGTTCACAGGTTTATAGAGGCAGCTTGATGCACTGCCTGGCCCTGGCTCTATCTATGGAAACTAGGCTGTCTCTGTCTCTTCTGTCTCCTGTGACTGAGGCTTTGGGGCATTTGGGGTGTAAGACTCACTGAACTCATCAGGTCGTGGGTTTAGTCAAATCTTCTGAGATTAGAAATTTTGCTCTGCATCAGGCACAATAGCTAGTTATACCAGAACTGTTACGGTTTGTTGGTAATGGTTTGGCTTCTTGTTTGGGTTTTTGAAGCCAGAGATTGAAGCCAGGGCTTATGCATGCTAAACTTCTGCTGATGTCCTCTGCCGCAGCCCGGGCGCTGGTGCTCTTTGTACTGTTTTAAATAGAGGAACTTCCGTTGGTAGACTTAATGGTAAAGTCTTTTTTTTTTTTTTTTTTTTTTTTTTTTGGCTGGGGTGGGGGGTACGTTTTAGTAAAGTTGTTTGCCTTACTATTTATTTCTCTTTAGGAGGTTTTAAATAAAGATTTTTGACTAATTTGAGTAAATAGATGGAATATCACGTCTTTTAAAAATATTAGTCTTATTTGTTTTAAATCACATATGAAAATTATAATTTCCTACAAATTTCCATGTATTTCAGTTCCTTGTATATCTTGATACCCATAATTTGTAATCAGTATAGTTAATCCAGGTCATATCACATATATTTCCATGAATACACTTTGACGTGGTACCTCTTAAATATTTGCATTAAATTTTTATTACTAAAAAGCTGTCTCCGGATGCACAGCTGATATAACAGAGCAGGAAAGTTTTTTTGTGGTTTTGAGATAGTCTCACTGTGTAGCCTTGGCTAGCCTGGAACTTGCTCTATAGACCAGGCTAAGATCAAAGGTGTGGTCACCACCTCTGGCCCCAGAGCAATGCTTCAGTTTTTCCCCGTGTCTTCCTTCATTCAGTCTGTTCTTCTATGGAGCTTGGTTTTTCTTTCTCCTGTGGCTTCCGTCCTGTATAGTCCTGTTTTTCTCTTTAACTTCTCGCTGAATATTTAAGAACTTGGGAGTGTTTGACTCTTAACACATTCTTAGAAAGGTCGAGAACTGCACTAAGTTGAAGTGGGCCAGAGAAACATAGCATGCCTGTATGTAAGCTAAAAACTCATTTGTACGGATGGCGGGGAGGGAGGGAGAGAGGGAGGCCACTCTGGAGAAGGCTCCCTTGACTTCTCAGGGTGGAATCACTGTGCAGTAATGCACTGCATGGCAGTCCTGCGATTCTAATCCTCCTACAAGCTCAAGTCAATAGGGGCTTTGTTCCTCACGGGGGAAGAATGCCTGAGCCACGTAGTGGTGGGAGTTCAGCTCAGCTCCACTGTTTTGTAGATGGGGGAATTTCAAAATGATCCACATTTACTTTTTCAAGCAAGAGACAGGAGAGCAGAAAACACATTCTTCTGTCTTTCGGCGTGTGTGTGTGTGTGTGTGTGTGTGTGTGTGTGTGTGTGTGTATGTGTCTGTCTGTCTGTCTGTCTGTGTGTCTGTGTCTATGTGCGGTATGTGTGTGTATGTGTGTGTGTGTGTGTGCGCGCGTGCGTGTGTGTGGCCAGCTAGAGACAGTGTTAACTTTGGATATTGTCCCTCAGGAGGTATTTACCTTGTTTTTTTGTTTCATGTGTGTGTTTGGTCCATACATATGTGCATGTGTGTGCAGGCACAGGCGGAGGCCGGAGGTGATGTAGGGGTGTCTTCCTCAGGCACTTAATCTCTTTAGTTTTTGAGACAAGGACTCTCAGCAAACATGTTGCTCACAGTTTCTGCTAGTCTAGGCGCCCAGTAAGCCCTTGGGTCTACCTGCCTCTGTCTCCCAGTGCTGGGGCTACAGGTGCTGCATAATCACACCGGATTCACTTTTATATGTGCTCTAGGGATCTAAGCTCAGGTCCTCCTGCTTGCAAGCAAGCACTTTACCCACTGAGCCATCTGTTCACCTTGTTTTTTGAGACAGGCTTTCCCACTGGGACCTGAAGCTTGCTGACTTCTCTAGCCTGGCTGGTCAGCAAGTCCCAGGTATCCACCTGTCTCCACCTCCCTGGCGCTGGGACTACAGGCGTGCATCATCATGCCTGTTTGTATACGTGCTGGAGGTCTAGCCCAGATCTTCATGCAGAGCTACCTCCCCAGCACATATGAAGAACTTACTCTAAAACGTGACCTGTGGCTTTTCCCTCATGGCCATTTGTAGACGGAGACAGTGCTCTGTTTTGGAGGCTGGATTGGCCTTTTCTGGGTATAGAAACCATTGATGACATTTTCCTTCTGTTGAAGACTTGGTGTTTAGTTATTGGGCAGATTTTAACCTTTGAAGTAGAATTTCTGTTGTCTTCTGCAAATCACTCAATACAAGATTACCTACAGTTGGGCTCACAGACCTTGGCTGAACCGAAAATATAGGTGAAAACGCTGTAGAGGCTTAATTAAGTCTACAGAACGGAGATTCATTTAAGAGTTTCTCTTGTTATTTTATGTTTCAGATATCATTCACTTTCATTTATATTCCCCACCCCCACCCCTTCTCGGCATGCCCCACTGAACCTGGAATTCTTTAATTTATCTAGATTGGCTAGCCAGTAAGCCCCAAGGATCTTCCTGTCCCCACCTCCCCATCATCGAGATAGCAGGCATGCACCACCATGCCTGGCTTTTTACATGAGAGCACGGGAGAGTGAACTCAGGTCTTCAGCGCTTGTGTGCCAAGCATTTTACTGTGTGACTGAGATACTTCCCCAGCTCCAAGTTTTTTGGAATTGATATATTTTCGTTAAAATTAATCTCCCCTCCCCTCCCCTCCCCTCCCCTCCCCTCCCCTCCCCTCCCCTCCCCTCCCCTCCCCTCTCTCTTTTTCTTTTTCTTTTTCCTGTAATGGGTATCAAACACAAGTCCTTTCACATGCTAGGCAATACTCCATGAATGAACCACATCCACAATCATTGCAAACTATTTCAAAGCTCAGAAAGTATGGCGCAGATGTGCTGCCTGCTGCACTGAGGCATCCTACCTAGATGAGAAAGTAAGTGGACTTAAAGCTGCTTCTTACCCTCTGTGGTGATTCTTTTCTCTTCATTTTTTGTTTTACTTACCTGTATTTTCCCTCACCAGAATTTCTTTAGTGCAGAGACTTGGCTTTTACTTTATTTTGATGTCTTTATCTTTAGTATCACAACCAATTGCCCGGTACATGTTAAGTTTCAAAATACGTTTGTAAAATGAATATGTCATTGAATGAACTGGGCATCGACCACATTCATCTAAATTTGCTGTTTTCTTTTCTTTTCTTTTTTTTTTTTTTGTTTTTTGTTTTTTGTTTTTTTGAGACAGGGTTTCTCTGTGTAGTCTTGGCTGTCCTGGAACTCACTCTGTAGACCAGGCTGGCCTTGAACTCAGAAATCCGCCTGCCTCTGCCTCCCAAGTGCTGGGATTAAAGGCGTGCGCCACCACTGCCCGGCCTGTTTTCTTCTTATAAAAATCAACAGACATGAGACTCCAAGGAGTGGCAGGCAGGGGCAAGACAACATTCCTGATCCCAAAACCCACACCCTGTATCCTTCAGTGTGCATGTGTCAAAGCTTAAAAATCCAACATGTAAATACTTCTAAGGTCTTTAAAAATTTCCAGGAAGAGTTCCATGCTCACGATTGGTATAGAACGGACCGTTGTAGTGAGCATCATCCAGCCCTTGCTGTAGTAGAATCTAACCTGCACTGGTGTCAGTCCTCCATGACAGTGGAGAACTCCCTGCTACCACCCTGAAGGCTTGTCACGTATTCATTGCTGAAGGGATGTGGAACCAGAGTCCCAGGAATATGAAAGATTGGTTGATGCAGGGTTAGAGTACAGGGTGCCAGGCTCGTGAATGGAATCTTTGCAGTTCAGCTTTGGGAAAGAGAATATTTTCTTTGATAATGTTTAAAGACTGTCATACACAAAGGATTTAGGGGGGTTTGTTTGTTTGTTTGTTTTAATTGGGTCTTGTTTTTTTAATCTCTTAAAAGGGAGTTTTGGAAAGATCTGCCAAGCTTTATGTTTATATACAAACGATATTTCACTATAGAGTCAGCTCAGTAAGAGCACCTGGTTTGTGCCAAGGACAGTGCCCTGGGGATTGCCAAATAACACTTTTAAATTATGGGTTCATTAATGTCACCCAATTTAGTGACCTGTAGGCCAGCATTTTCTTAACAAATGCCATAGGAATAGAGTAGTAGTAGATTATATCATAAGATAGCATTTTTAAAAGCTAAACTTGAGTGTTCTCTCTCTCTCTCTCTCTTTCTCTCTCTCTCTCTCTCTCTCTCTCTCTCTCTCTCTCTCTCTCTCTCTCTCTTTGTGTGTGTGTTAAGGCTGCAATATGAAATGTCTTTTTTCCTGTGCATTATTGCCAGAAAAGCTTTTTTAAAAAAAAGTTATGATAAAAAGTACCAAAAAGCTTTAAGTTCTTGCTTTTTAATTAACTTTTCTGGAGCAATAAAACTTGCATAGAGGGTAAGTACTCAAGTATTGAGTTACATGATTTGGGCAGTGAGGGACAATACAGATGGAAAGCCTCTTGGGGACAGGTTTTACCTGACCTGAACCCGGCAGGACAGTAGTATTTGAAGAGAATGGTTTATGGGTAATAATGAAGGGGAGACTGCAGAAGGAGTCAGTGCACCTTGGAGAGTTGTAGAATATGGTTTGGGAACAGACAATGAAGCACAATTAATCAGACTTTGGGATGTTTGTAGTAACTTGCCTGGAGAGTTTGCATTTAATCAGGTAACCTGCATGGGTTGATATGGTGGGCTCTGGAATACTTTCCATCCCCACCCCCAACTCTATATAGCACAGAGCTCCTAAGAGAATTTTTCTGGGTGGCTTTTGGATACCAAGTCTCTGGCATCAGATCAAAGAGAGCTGGGAAAGGGTGCTGGCAGTTCTCCAGGATGTAAATAGAAAGGTAGAAAAGGTCCCATTGTGGGTGCGTGTGAATCACCCTGTGCAGGAGACCCAAGGTGCTGTCTGCTTGAAATATGTCAGAGGGTGGATTCGAAGTATTTCTTATCATGCTGAATGTTTGTTCTCACTATAGAAGGGAAGGCAGATAAAAGGACTCAACCACCTAAAATATGCTGTGTGGCTTATCTGTCAAGTGGCCCCTTTCCCCTCCACATCACTGGATCTGGTATACGTGTAATTTATAAATCTGAGGATTTATTGGGGAACATTTCTTATCTCTGGAAAGGGACATTTATTATTTAACTGCCTAAGTCTTTTCTACTTTTTTAACTGGAGAGAATTTTAAAATACTTTGTGAAATGATAGTATTCATTAAGGAAAAATGATTGCTGTAATTAGAAAAACTTCATCTTTAATGACTATAGCAGTAGACACACTGGTCATTTTGATGAACTTCCACTTAGAAATCTTTTTAAAAATCAGCTTACTTTTTAAATAATTCATTTATTATTTTGTTATTATTTCATATGCACTGATGTTTTGCTTGCATGAAGGTGTCAGATTCTCTGAAACTGGAGTTACAGACAGTTGTGAGCTGCCATGTGCTTGCTGGGAATTTATCCCTGATCCTCTGGAAGAGCAGCCAGTGCTCTTAACTGCTGAGCCATCTCTCCAGCTGCCTACTTAGAACTCTCGATTCTTTGTTGCAGCAGATTCTCAAGGGTTGTAAATTGAGGCTATCCTAGGAATTACTGCTTTCACTATAAATCATTGGAAAAATCAAACATGCTCGTGTCTAGGTGTCCAAGTTACTTATATCTGGTCTAGGGAGACTGAACACAGCTTAGCTATATGACTGGAGCTCACAGTTTTAACCACAAATGGGATAGCGGGATAGCAAGTGTAAGCACAGGCTGGGAGGGACGGAGGGATGAGAAACCACGAGGAACTTCTAAAGGCTTCTGTGGAGAGTCACGCCCCTGCAGGGAGGGCACATGAATGAGACGTGGGGACTGTTATGCTTATCTTCTGAAGGCATCTGCTCACAATCACTCGCTTGTAGACGGGATGCCAGCTGGCTGGGTATGTTCATGATGTAAATTGTCCATCCGCTCAGAAGAACAGAAGGACAAGGGGGCCTTGTGCAAGACTGAATTCCTACCCCAAAGCCAAGGGTGGGAGGTCCTCATAGAGATCTAAATGAGATCTGTTCGAGTTTTCCATTTCATTCGCAGTTTTCCACATGTCATCTCTCCCGCTCTCCCGCCCGTGATTCCCATTTGATGCAATTAGTCCGTTTCTCTGCTTTTACTGTTCTGCTTGGGGTAGGGAGGGACCGCATTGGAAAAATGGTGCCTCTTTTCCCAGCAGTGTTGTGTTCCCTGTCTTGCTGCTGGCCTGCTTCATTTTCATGAGTTGTATGAGTAAAAGAATATCATTCAGATTTGATTTTTAAAATGATAAGTTCTGTTTGCTGCCTTTGTACATGCTCATTTGCAAGAAATAAAGTGGTTTTCCCTCTGTGGAGTAGTATGTACTTCTAGGTATTGAGCGCATTTAAATTGTCATTAATCTTAAAAAATTCTAGATAAACTTCTGTCTTTTGTTATTTTGGTACTGCAAGAAAAGTTCAGATGTAGTGAATCAGATTTCAAAACCACGTGCCCTGTAGAAAGAATGGTAAAAGGCTTAGTAGAAACCTTTTTTTTCCCTCCAAAATTTTATGTATTAAAAAGTTACTATTTCATTTTTAACATTTTCACTAGTATATTTTGATTATATATTTTTTTTAATTTCTCCAACTTCTCCTGGCTCCCCCCCCCAACTTCATTTCTTTTTTTTAACACTGAAGCCAAAATGGCAAAAATGCATGTGCACGGAAACACACACACACACACACACACACACACACACACACGTCTGTTTTGTATTGGCTAACTAAGCATAAGGCCTGCCCTGGAGTAACACCATTGAAGAAAACTGATTTTTCCCTCTCTCCACAGCTAATAGTGTCTTGGCGGGGATGGGGGTGGGCCGGATTCTGCTTCCATTTCCCTTCTCAGTGCTGGGTCTGTACAGTTTTTGTCTCCCCTGTCACAGGCTCTCTGAGTTCCTACATGTATCAGCCTTGTTGTATCTGGAAAATGTTTCCTTGGAGCCATCCACCACCTCTGGTCCTTAACAGTCTTTCCGTCTCTTTTGTATAGATCCCTGGGCATTGAGGGGGCAGACGATCCCATTCAGGACCGAGTGCTCCAAAGTCCCCCACTCTCCGCTCATTCTTATGGGGCTCTTATCTTCAGTGAGAGGCTTCTCCAGTAAGGATTAAGCAATGCATTGATCTGTAGGTGCAGTGATAGATCATTAGGATCTTTTTAGATCATTTTATTGCCACGTTCATTTAGCAGAATGATAGTGGTAGGTTTTCCCCTGGGGCCCATAAAATCTTTGTTTTTCATATTCTTGGCTTTCTTAGACTGTCTGACAGTCTCATAGTAGATATCTTATTGTTGTTGGCCATGCAGTGCTTT
This sequence comes from Arvicanthis niloticus, assembly GCF_011762505.2. Lineage (NCBI taxonomy): Eukaryota > Metazoa > Chordata > Mammalia > Rodentia > Muridae > Arvicanthis > Arvicanthis niloticus. Next base: position 40,483,839 of record NC_047667.1, on the reverse strand, counting down.
CCATATAGCTCTGCTCTGGTAGCCAGTAAGCAACCAGACATGGTTTACATGGGAGTAGGCATGGCTTCATTCCGATGAAACTTTACAGAAATAGACAAGCTCCAGAGAATCCCCAGGCTGTATAGTATATGAGCCCCAATTTAGAGGGTATGTCCCCATGCAGAGCTGGACTGGAGGTGAGGTTAGTGATACGTACCCCTCAACACCCCCCGCAAAAAAATAAAACAAAAAAAAAAAAAACAAAAACAAAACTTCACTGTGCATCAGGCTGGGGAATACCTGGAAGCTGGAGTATCAGGTCTGGAATCCAGCATGCTCTATCTAAGTCTTCAGTCTCCTCTCCCCGCCCCTTTTCTCCTTCCCTCTCATCTTCCTTCCCCTCCCTGTTCCCTTTCTCTTTCCCCACCTCTCCTTCCTCCTCAGCTGTCTATGTGAGCATCATGCACTTTGTTCTTAAACTTCCCAGGTATATATATTTTTTCCTTCTTAAAAATAAACAACTGAAATTTCTTCTCTGAAAAGTCAATATTTCCACACTGATCTAAACCAGCAGAGTATAACAAACACCCTGTCTGAAAATGCCAGCACTACCCAGCAGACACCTGGCTTAAACAAGCCTAGGTATCTAGACAAAGGAACAAACTGCTTTCTTACCTGTTGGAGTGTACTGAAACAGAAGTTAACTCTTTGCTTCTGTATCTTTACCTCCCGATGAGAGATGCTGGTGGTCTTACTATTGTAGCAGTTTGAGGGCGGAGAAGGAGCCTGAAAGGATAAGGAATTTGACCCATGTTTGCATGTAAAGGATAACATCATGACATTTTAGACATGTAGTTTTCTATACATCAAATGTATATTTTTATTGGCCTAAGAAGTACAGCCTTGAGGAAACTGACTTGGGAAAGAGAGGTGATGGAGATTGGACCTAACTGGTCAATCACTCCAAGCCTGTAGATACTGAGAAACCAACCCCTGTTGTATTTGTGTCCTGTATTTGTCTGTGGTGGATACTTGCTACACTGTTTTGCCTTGAAATACATCACCTGTGAAGGGAGTGCTTGGGTTTGCCCCATTCATTCTACAGTGTGACACCCGTATTCAGGTATTTTCTCTCTGACTTATTTAAAGTCTGAGAGCGGAGATGAAAGTGCTTATAGCACATGTGTTAGTCTTGGTTCGGTTGCAGAGATAAAATGTAAGCAAGCAACTTAGGAGAGAGAGGGTTCATTTAAGCTCACAATCCCAGCCTATAGTACATCATCGCAGGGAAGCCATGTGGCAGGACCTGAAGCAGCTAACACTAGCTGCAATCAAGAGCAGAGGATGGTGGGTGAGCGCATGCTCGAGCATGCTCTGCGCGCTCTCTCCTTTGTCATCACTGTAGGACCCAGCTCATGAGATGACACTGCTCACATTCAGGATGGGTCTTCCCACTTTGGTTAACTAAGTTAGGAAATTTCCCTCACAGGCACACTCAGCCTGTGTGATATAGACAGTTCCTCACGGGGACTTCCTTCAAAGATGATTCTAGATTGTGTCTGCTTGGCAATTAAAACTAGTCATAGAAGCAGGTATGTAGTTCTCAAACAAAATTGCATATAAAAAGTCACTGTGTTTTGGATGTAAAATGAAATTTTTAGAACTGAGACTTAAAATTTATTTGCCTTTTTCAAAAGTATTCTAGGTGATACTGCCAGTTGGCTGCCTAATTCAGGGCCAGGATATGGAGAGCGCTATACCCGAAACGCTTAGGCACAGACCGTGTAGAATGGGAGAGAGCTCTCTGGAACTCCTGTCGGGTTTGAACTGTTTGGCTCAGTGTTAATAAGTAATTTCTGCTCTTGCAGAGAACCCAGATTTTTCCCAGTATGCCAATATTGGCTCACAACTATCTTCTGACACCCGAGGGCTTCTGCATATACCTGGTGCACATATATATACATAAATTAAATATTTTTTGAGTCACAGTGACCCTGAAATATCTGTTATTCTTTCTTTCTCTCTTGAGAATCCTTGGTAAAGCTGTCCCCATGGGCTTTACTCTAGGCCAAGGTGAGCATGCTGGACTCACTCTGGTCCATCTATGCCATCAGGAAAATTAGTGTTCACTGAAACTCTAGGCTCATTGAGTCATTCCATTAGCACAAGACATGCTATCTTTTAGCCTTATTGAAGACAGTTATGGGACCAAGGAGATGGCTCAGATGTTAAAGGTGCTATTTGGCACACACATAGTGAAAGGTATGAAGGAAAGACACACAGACAGACAGACAGACAGACAGACACACACACACACACACACACACACACACACACACACGTTAATCTTTTTAAAGGAAGTTTGTCCTTAGTTTTGTTTTTTTTTTTTTTTCTTTTTGTATTCTTTATAACAAAATTGCTTGGAAATTGTCTTTATTAGCTGGAGCAATCTGTGCCCCATCCTGCCCGGCTCCACCCAACCCAGCCCAACATTCTTTCTTGTTTTTAACTAGCGTTTTACCAAACCACTTGTCCAGATAGTAGAGACTTCCAGTTTGTGAGATCTAGTGACCAGAGCGCAATCTCTTTCAAAGTCTTTCTTGATCTTTCCGAAATAATGGACTGATCTGCTTTTTCTTATTAAAAAACACACCAATTGGTTATCCAGGTGGTCAGCTCTGAAACTATTTACATACAAGTAACATTATAGAGACTGAGCAGGGTGTATTTATGAATTTATATGTATTTAGGAACGAATACACACATATACTCACACATCCCTGATGTAATTAAAATTAATGGAAAAAGAGCCCATAAATTTGAAAGAGAGCAGGGAGGGTGTGGAAGGGGGGAAAGGGAAGGTGGGAAGTGATTTAATATCTCAAAAAATAAAAGTCTCTTTCTCTTTAGTGCTATTTCTCATGAGTCCCAGTGTCCATCTGTCCTCACGTCTGAATCTAGTTAAGGGACATTTTTGTCTAAACACTGATTCTTGAAGACTTCCATATTTTTCTCTCCTGCCTATACCTTTTCCTCAACTTCTGAGTTGGTCTGTCTGTTCCTGTGGTAGTGGAGTTTGAACCCATTGCCTCGTTCATGCTGCAGACTTGTGTGTGTTAATTGTTCACTTGACATTCCCATGTGGTGTCTCATAGGCACCTCTGACGCATACCCATAGCAAGCACCAGTTTCCTCAGTCCGCCCCTGCAGTTGGTTCAGTAAATGCCAGCTTCACCTTTTCAGTTGCTTAAGCCAAAGCTTTATGCCTCATAGCCAGTCAGTCACTAAAACACATCTATTAACCACCCAGAATATGTCTACAGTCTGACCATTGCTTATTACTACCACCTTGGACCAATCTGTTGTCATTTCTTGCCTAGGTTATTGTAGCCCCTCTCCCACCAGTTTTTTTTATTTTCTGTCCCAGCTAGAGAGTGTTTTGCCAGTACAGTAGCCCAAGTGAGTCTTATAAAAGTAGCAGTCAGGGAGGTTGGTGAGATGGCTCAGTGGCCAGACGCACTTGTACACAAGCCTATCAACTTAAACGTAAGCCCATACCTCACGAGGTTGTCCTCTGACCTCTACATGTCCACGGTATGAGTAAAGCTGCATTCGCACGCACCCACATTTACAAAATATAAATAAATAAAATTGAAAAGTAGCAGACATGTCCTTTTGCCTACAGAATTCTCCAGTGGACTTTCACCTAGTAGGAACCAGGTCTTCTCAATGGCCTACAAAGTCCTGTGTCTTTGGCCCCATCCCCTAATGCTTTCCACCTTACTCATACTGACCTCCTGGCCACTACCTAAAGCTTGCTGGCAGGCTCGGGGTATTTGCATTTGTCCTGAGAAGACTGCTCCCCCACGTGTTGCAGTGTTCCACTTCGTAGTCTGTGCTCAGATGCCACCATGTCCATGTTAGTGAGGTCACCTAGTTAATATAATGCAACATTAGATAATATTCCTCCTTCCCGTACTTTCTCTCATCTGACATATATAACATTGTGTGTGTGTGTGTGTCCACGCGCGCGCGCACATGCGCTTATGATGAGCGCTCATATTTGTGCGAGTGTGTACATGTAGAGGCTGGAATTCACCATCAGATACCATTCCTGTGAAGCCACACACTGTTTTTTGAGACAGGGTCCCTCATTGTGATCTGGGACTCCGTGATTATGCTTGGCTGTCTAGCCAGCAGCTCCCAGGGATCAGCTTGTCTCTGCCTTGACAGCAGTGGGATTTTGTGCCTGTTTGGCCTTTTATGTAGGGGCTGGAGATCAAACTCAACTCTCAAAGTTCCCCATGGCAAGCAGTGACTGAGCAATTCCCCCCCCCCGCCCCCATTTACAACATTAGTGTTTGTTTATTCCAACCCTAGCCCTGCCCTGACACCTACTAGACTGTGAATTCCACCTGCTTGGCACCAACCGTATGTATCTTCTTCTCTGCTGTGGCCTCACGCTTAGAATATTGACTAGCTGGCCACATATTAACGTTCCGTAAATATTTGTTGAGTGAATGGAAGAATTTGGATCTACACGATTCTCAGGACCAGTAAGCACTGTTAACTCTGACCCAATGGGTGGCTGTGGTAAGAAATGAACGTGCAACCATGAAAACTGAGAAGGCCATTTTGTACTTAGCCATAATGGTTTTATAGGAATTTATCGTATGGATGAGAGATACATGTGGAACATGGTTGTGGGGAGTGGAAAGGGGACACGTTCATTGGGAGCTACAGGACCAACCAGTAAAAGGTATTCTTATAAAGTGAAAGGTTAGAATATTCTCAGAAGTGTGTCATAGTGAGCTTTGGGGAAATCCACTGACTAAATAATTAATGAGGAAACGAATCTGCACTGTTTAGCCTTCCGTGGCTCTGTGTGTTGTGAGGATGGGGTGGGCTAGGAGTTGGTCTGGGTATGTACTACACTGCTGCTTTAGATGCTGGAACCGTTTTTAACAATCAGACTAACTTCTCGAGACGCCTTTACTGATGCTCACCCTTCTGTGCAGATTAGATAGTACAGAGCAATAAAGATCTTCCCGAGAATTCTGATGCCTTCTTTCCCTCACTTTCACATTTAAAGTTTCTCTACTGCAGCATATGTATCACTGCCTTTTTGCTTACTTTATTCACTCAATAAATTTAATCATCTGCCTTCTCTGTCTGCCTCCCTCCTGTCAGTTCCCACAGCTAGAACTTGGCTTAGCACAGTGAGTAGATTTTTTTTTTTTTTTTCCTGAGTGTGTGGCTGAGTGGGAGGAAGAACCGGCCTCATTCCTTTAGCTTGGCTAAAGGATTTCAGGCATGTTGTGACCCACTAGCCTGAATCAGGGCTTGTATTAAGTCTTGTAAGCATGAGGTTCGGGTTAATCAGCCATGTTCCCAGCCAGTTCTTGGCTTGGGCTTTCACTTGGTAATCGAATCTCTTTGGCTGAAGCTATAACATGAAGTGGCAGAGGAGGTACCCAGATTAGGATAAATATACCTGATGTTTTGTAATGGAAAATGTCAGTCTCTAATGGTAATTTGCACCTATTTTAAATGACCTTCCAAGCATGCTTGACATTTTAATATTAGTTAAGAAGTCTCTCTGTCTGTGCAGTGGCTGTCTGATGAAATGTGTTTAATAACCAGGTCAAGTCAGAATAGCTTGGTCTTTCAGTTTACTGAAGAATATGTAGCCTTTGGAGATTCTGTTCTTCAGCACTCCAGGTGGATAGTACCAGGTGGGTTTGGGGAGAATATAGAGAGAGGACAGAATTATGTCCTTCACCAAAATTTCAAGTTTGATATTTTATGGAAAAGTCTAATTCTTAGAAATTGGGATATTTTCATTTCTAAAACCACATTATCTACTTCAAAACGTGTTCTTCTGTTTAGCTCCTTACCGACCCGCACCAGTGTTCTTATAAATAGCCTTTGATGTGTAGACTAACTTTTACAAAAAATGTAAATACTTTTTCTCCCCATATTCTGTGTGTGCATTTAGCGTGTCTGTGTTACAGCGTGGCACAGATGTGAAGGGAAGTGCTAGTTACACACACTCGGAAACATAAGACTGTTGAAGGCCTGCCTGGGCCACGCATTTGAGAGGAAACTTTCTCAGATCGAAAGCTCCATTGTATTTGTTACAATAAATAGTTGAACATTACTATATGCTAGAGAACTGTCAAGGTTGTCCTGTGTGTAAATTGTAGTGATTTAAATGTACTTTCTGTGGGTCTGTGCCCTTTTTCTCATAGTATTTGGCTACTTGACAAAGGGTGAGACCGTGAACAGTCGCTGAAATCTAAGGGAAAGAAATGAGTTACCTTCCTTTCCCTCTCTTCCCCTTCTCTCTCTCTTTCAACATTCCATTTGAAAGATGATGGTTGAAGCAGTAGAGAGAATCAGCTCTTCACAAAGGCTCTCAGGACCAAGTTTTCGGCAGTAGGGACGACTCTGCTGAACTCGCTGGGGTCACCTCAGCACATCCTGGATGTACTTAACTGTTCTAGTACTTTCTAGATCCCAAACCCAGCCCTGACTTGGCCCTGGACTGTGTGGATTGGTGGGGCTGTGTTTGTCTGTAGTCATTTCTGAGGTGCAACAGTGACAGCTGGTGTGCAGCTGGACATGTCGTCCTGGGAACTCTCTGCTCACAACCCTGAGAACGTTTTCAAACAGTTGTGTTCTGCGTCTACTGTTTGTGTTAACTGTTTGGAGAGTCCTAGTCAGTAGCCTAAACATAGGCCATCTCTAATTGACGGTTCCACAGCTATCGTAGTGTTACACTCCTGAGTCTTGACTTCAGAGAGACTGAGTGTTCAGTTTCTGATTTCTAGAGAGTTAGCCTGTAAGTTCAATAGTGAATCCTGCGGCACCTAATTTGGTTCTTTAGAAGGACCTTCTTTTGTTCTGATTCAGCCCTCGGGAGGCATTTTGGAATCCTGGAGAGTTCTGTATGGCATTATCATTCATCAGTAAACTGTGAAGGCAGTTGTTTCACAAGGTCCTCACGGAATTCCTCTGAACGGCACATAACAGAGAGACGTTTATGTTCCCCGGCAGTCAGTGTTTGCATCCAACTCTGAGACAGGAAGAGCTTCTCCCTACTCAGGGAGATTAGAAATACTTTACCACGTAGGAGGCTGGAGCAGAATTCCTTGGCTTGGCCCTGCTGGAAGCATGGCTGCATTCCCACTGTACAGGCAACCCCCTGCTCTTCCCTCAGCTCTTTGGCCAGCACGAACTGTAGGATTCAGAGCAGAAAGTATGAATTAATTTTTAGTGTTCCATTCTAAACATCTGCACTTGAGGGTTTTGTTTGTCTAAGGGGAAAATGTGGCAGGGGCGGAAGCAGGGCAGCAGAACTCTCCGAGGCTAGGTATTTTCTGTAGGGTGTGTATACCCATGGCTTGTCTTCTTCTGCCTGAACAGGAGGTGATGCGTCCAGAAGTTAGGGTTTCCTCAATCATTTGATCTGGCTTCTGTTCCTCAAAGCCATAGTGTCTAGTTTTGCTATATCCCATGATGAAATGATAAGTGTGGCAGACTCACTGGATTGGAAATCAGAACCTGGACATATTTTCTATCCACCTACTAATGAATTAGTTTTTACTTTGCCAGTGTGGAATTAGAAGATGGGCCAATAAGAGGTAGGGAATCTGGTAAGATAGAGGGAAGGCAGGTAGAAGGAAGGAGAGACAGAGGCAGACACGGGAGCTCTCAAGTGTAGCATGAAAGCTTTAGTTTTCTAGGGCTCAATCATTCGCTGTCATCATAATCTCAGTAACACAGATCGCATGCCCTGGTCCCTCCATTCCGTTTCTTGATCTTGTCTGCTGTGTGTGTGTGTGTGTGTGTGTGTGTGTGTGTGTGTGTGTGGTGCTGGGGTTTGGGCCCAGAACCTTTCTTTGCACAATAAGAGGATGTTACACCACAGAGCTACACCCAGAACTCTTAGTTTTGGGCATTGGAGTCTTACTGTGTAGCTCAGGGTGATCCCAAAGTCAGGATCTTCATGCCTTATCCTGAGTGCAGTATTATAGGATTACAGCAGCATACTGGGTCTGTTTCTTTGTTGTCCAAAGTAGATCCAAAGTTCTTGAAGCAATTTCCATGTCTCTGTCCTTCAGGTACATCAGTAAGAGGATGCTGTAGGCTGCTGGAGGAGATAATACTTCTGCAGAAATATCTGTACAAAGTTGTGATCGTCACCCTCTTCTCAGTGGCCAGTGTTTGCTGAATAAGGCTACTTGTTTTGTATGTGGGGGAGGGGACTGGTTTGGGAGTGCCTGTTAAAGCATTTTAAGTGGGCCAGCAGAATGGCTCAACATGCAAAAAGTTCTTGCTTTACAGGCCCGATAACCTGAGTTCAGTCCCTGTAACCCAGTGTGGGAGGAGGGAACTGACTCCCTTAAGTTGCCCTCTGAGCTCCATGGGTATTCCCACACTCACTGTGGGAATTCGCAACAATAATAAGTTAAATAAATTCTAAAAATTAGAGCTCTCTAGATATTCCTCATGCAGCTTCCCCAACTGTCTTTGCCTCCTACCCTGAGAGCAGGGGAAGCATTATCAGAACTCTTTTCAGTTTTAATCCCTCAAAGAGTTGCTTGAATTTGTAAGTAGACAGAGTTAGGAGGCAGGTTACTCCCCCACCCCCCAGCCCCAGTAGAGCCAGCTTCCAGCTAGCTAGCACTGAATCCTGATTCTGCTTCCCATCCTGTATCTTCTCTGTGGACTCTGGCACTGTAGCATTAAATATGCACTCATCATTCCTACCGAATGCCTAAAACGGGGAACTCTTGCTTTAGTGACCTGGGCCCCGAGTATCTACATCCTAAGGAGATCTTGTCTTTATGTCTAAGTAGATATCTTCTGGTCCTGGAGTCTTGCAGGTACTTCAAATCTACCTGAGTATGAGTATCTGAGATGAACTTATCAGCCACTTTTATAACACTGGTTATCTTCTGTTATTTCAGTAAAGGGCACCATTTTCCATTTTAATCCAGAAATTTAAATGTGGTTCCTAATCTTCCACTTGATGGGATGAGAAGCAGCTGTTCTGATGAGGATGTAGAGCAAGTATAATAAGTAGAGGCAGCTTTTAGAGCACCCGACCCACGCTGTCTACTGCTGGGCCTCGCGGTGCTGGCTCCCTGCACTCCACTCCAGGCCATTCATTTCTCTGTAGTTTACTGGCCCTGTTTCATGTTTCGCATGCCATTGCTCCTGGAATATTGCCACATCTTTAAGAAGATGTTCTTCAAGCAGGGCATGGTGGCACATACCTTTTAACCCCTGCACTCCTGAAGGCAGAGGCAGGCAGACCTCTGAGTTGGAGGCCAGCCTGGTCTACAGAGTGAGGTCCAGGGTTTGTAAAGAGACCCTGTCACAAAACAAAACATGAACTAAAAGAAGAAGAACTTGTTCTTAATTTCTATCCCTTCTAATCCCTACACTGGCCATAAAGTCAAGTCTGAACATGCATTTCTTGGGGTAAGTCCTTCACTAGTGACCGTTGACCTCTGTTGGAATAGTTCTCATGATCTTTTTCATCTCCAGCTGTCCTCTGTACTTCTGGCTACTGTGCAACTCCTCTGGTGACCACCTCACTCCCACCCACGCCATTTCTTTAGCTCAGCCACTCTCTCACTAGTTCTAAGCATATTTTGGTCTTGGAAGTCGATGCCACTTTCCTCAGGAAACACTCCACAAACCTGGTTTAGGTGGCTTTCATCCATGCCCCTCAGATGGAATGCCCCATGCTTGTGATAGGACCGGCACGAGGAAACTGCATTCCTGTGCCCACCGAGCTTAGCCTGTGATCCCGGCAGTGTATGTGGCTGTCTGAGCAAGTTACCACAGAGCTCTTTCCCTCTTCTTTGTGGCCAGAGGTGAGAGAGAAAAGCTGCTTAAAGGGAGGCTGAGAGCTCAGCTGGGAAGCCAGCAAGCACCAGAGCTTACCGACAGCAGTGCAGGTCTCTGGATGTTTTTCTGCTATGGACATGTGAGGAGCCTTGTGTGCAGACTTATTTCAGAAGGTGTCTGCCATAGGTCAGGGTGCTAAAAAGCACTGAGATGTCAGGAAGGTAGAGAAAAAAGAAACACAAGGTAATGTGGAAGCCCATGAGAATCCCAGGCCACCTACTCCTGTGCAGAATCAACTGTTTGCCTTGTTGGAATGTCTTAGATAGTAAGTTTCTGGAATACCATGCATACTGTACAACAGTCTCATCCTCATGGCTTGCCATTTTTTGATTTAGCAGAGACAATGGTTCTTTCAACAAAGCTGTAGAAACTGTCGTATGTGACCTGTTGGGAAAAGTGTTATGTAGGTACCTTAGGGAGATCTGTATTTGTGGAATGTTCTTTGCTGAATGTAATTACTAAGTAGCCCCTGGGTCAGTTAGGTCCTTGACTGAATAGGTCCAAACCCTTGGTTCAAGAGTTGTCTTCATAAACTCTATTATAATATTGCTTTATACCTCCTAGAACTTTATAATGCGTCAAGGATGTGCAAGAGTGGATGGGCAGGATTGTCCTTGTCGTTGTAAAAGAGAAACCGCTACAGAGAAATCAGACAGCTAGTAAGCACAGGAGCCAGGCCTGAGCACAGCCCTCATGGAGCCCAGTCCTGTCTTCTAGCATTATTCAGCTTTGTGTTTCAGTTCAGGTGCATGTCTGTCTGTCTGTCTGTCTGTCTGTCTGTCTGTCGGCAGTTATTAAATCTCTTCTATGATGTGGACCAGTTAAGAAAATCAGTCTTGGCCATAAATAAAGCTGGCTAGGAGGACCTGACCGGGATGCACACTAGAGGACTTCCCCGGCATCTCAGAGGACAGGAGTCCCTGTTCTGCACGGAAGAAAGTCAGGGTGTTTTTTGTTTTTTCTAAGAGGTGATTCACTTGGAGGCGGCGGAGTACATGCCACCTCCTTGAGAGCAGAGAGTTGGTCTGTACACATCCTGTGCCCAGTGTACACAGGACTGAATGTGGAGTTGCACTGAGCAAATACTTGTGAACCCAGCTGTGGTCACCGTGTGTCTCTGGTATGGCAGAGACGTAGCAGAGCAAATGTGTTGTAAGGCCTCACAAGAGCTTGGGTGAGGATTAGATAGCTGCAAAGTGTCTGAGGTCACGCCATGCAAACCTTGGCCATGCCCTGGCTGTGCCAAGGACCCAATGGCCCTTCTTCTACAGGGCTGGCAGCCCATGACTCCTCCTCTTCCTGTCCTTTGTCGCTCAGAGCTTGCTTCTCCTGTGTTCTCTTGTGAACATCTTCAGATATAACCTTTCTCTTTTTTATGTCTCTTTGTTGAGCTTTTGAATGAGGATATTTCTCCATTCCTGTTTCTGTCTCAAACACTCTCCTCACTAGGGTAGATAGTAGTTCTGAGGACAGCCTTCACATACCAGGAGAAGCACTCTAGCTAATGAGGGTAAGGCTTTGAATGTACTGAAAGTCCCCAGAGGACCCATTCCAAAAGTTTTCAGATTTTTAAGAAAATATATTTTAATTAAGCAGTCAGTGAAGCCCAGCATTAAGACTGGGTGAGCTTGTACTTTGTATTTTGTGGGGAAATGTGCAGTTTCCAGGTTTAGGAAGAGCCTACTGGGCCACTAGTGTGCTTGGTGTCCTGACGTTTTCCTGGTCAAATGCTGGGTTCCTCTTCATCAAGCCTCAAACCTAGTTAGGAATGGGGGCCTTTCTTGTCTTCATCCACACGACTTAAGAACTTTGATGTGCTTGTTCCACAGGAAAGGCCTTTGACATCACTTATGTGCGTCTCAAGTTCCATACCAGCCGCCCAGAGAGTTTCGCCATTTATAAGCGCACCAGGGAAGATGGGCCATGGATTCCTTACCAGTACTACAGCGGCTCCTGTGAGAACACGTACTCAAAGGCTAACCGTGGCTTCATCAGGACAGGAGGGGACGAGCAGCAGGCCCTGTGTACGGATGAATTCAGTGACATTTCCCCCCTCACCGGCGGCAATGTGGCCTTTTCAACTCTGGAAGGAAGGCCTAGTGCCTACAACTTTGACAACAGCCCCGTGCTACAGGTAGGCACTCACAAGGTGGTGTGGGAGCTAGCTGTCCTACTTTGACCATAATCAATAATGAAAATTACCCAAGTGATCGGTCACGTGGGCAGCTAGATTTTATGCCGTCTTTTGTATGTTATCTATAAGTGGGGGAAAAAAGGCCATTTTCTTCCCACTGTCTTGGGAACATGTGTTCTTATGTTTTTTCCTCTTAAAAATATATCCTAGGGTACAACCTTTATAAAACACATGTTTAAGGAGGTTTTCGAGACAGTCTGCCCATGTATGCAGTTGAGGATGGCCTTGAACCCCTGACCCTCTTGCCTCCACCTCCCCAGTGTTGAGATTATGGGTGTGCACTACCACACTCAGCTTCCTTGCAAATCTTATTAAAGCTGAACAGTTCTAACTTTAGTCTGTGCTCTTGAGGAGGGAACATTTAGCTTCTGACTTTTTCAAGAAGATATTTGGAGTAGGGCTGGGGATGTATGGCCTAGTTGGTAGACTGTCCAGTCACCAGTGCCTCTAGGTAGTTGGTTCAAGGCCGACCTGAAATACACGAGATCCTGTCTCGAAAAGATTCTAATTGTTTTACGTTTTGAGGTTTATTTTGTGTCTCTGTGTGTAAGCACAATAGCAAGACCTTCTACCATGTAGGTCCTGGGGATTGAACTCGGGTCATCAGCCTTGGCCACAGATACCCTTACCCACTGAGACATCTCACCAGCCCTGTAATTTGTTAATACATTCAAGGACACTTCTGATTTGGTTGTATAGTTTTAGGTAGAACCAAAAGATGAGAATATATTTTTCTGTGTGTCTAGGTCTCCACCCATTGCACTCTTTTGGGCTGTCCCGAGGAGTAAATCCATTAGCTGAGGACTTTCCTCTCCGTGAAGGGTTCTTGTGATGCAGATGAGATACAAGGCGGAGAGAACAGCTGATTTAAATAGATGGAATAGCTGAAGACAGAGAGGAAGCCTCAGGAGAGGCGATTTGACACACTTTGCGGCACTTGTTTCTTGGCTTGTTTCCTGACCTGTAGAGTCTGCAGTGGGATCAGGAGAGAATGAGGTTGTAACTGGTTTTCTGTCCTTTGCTGCTTGCATGCCCTTCAGCCTGTCCTGAGCAGACCCCCTGTAGGGATCCTGCAGTTTGCTGCTCTTCATGCCATAGAAACTAGTGAGACTAAGTGTTAAGAATGCTTTGAGCGTTCCTTTCATTATGTGGTAGCTTTAATTATGTGTGTGTGGATATAAGAGCCCTGGCTTTCATAGCCTGGGGCCAAATTGGGTGAGCAGATTTGACATCTAGCTGATCAGAGTAAGCTGCCTTCTCTCCAATGGAGGAGACGGAGGTCTCTGGTCTCACTGGCTGAGTTTTGGTGTATATTGGTTTGTGGTTCTTAGCCTCTGTTATACACTTAGCTGCTCTGTAGTGCGGCGTGTTCTCAGCCATAGATGCCTGAGACGCATTCTGATGTCTAGATGTGTTAAGTCTTATAACCCTCGTAACGCTGTAAGTTGGGTGTGTTTTCTTATTATCTTAATTTTTCCAGATGAGGAATCGGAGCTCAGGAAGGATGTAGATTGCCTCAGTGTACAGTTTTAAGTGGCAGAGCTGACACTGGGACTCTGTTCAGTTAAGCCCCAGATTCTCTGTTCTTACAATATTCCTATTGGAGGCAGTTGACTCAGTGACACCCTGTGAGCTTTGAAAAAGGGGAGAAAGATGGTAAAGATGGAGCCTTAGAAGGTATTATTAGCATTAAGTAGAGGTGTGTTTAGCTATTTATGTTATGGACAACTAACAGACTCCTGCCATTATGGCCTTGAGTGGGAGTTGTTATTGAGTTCCAAGATTGGATACAGTGAAATCATCTTCTCCATTCTAATTATCCTCGAAGCTTCTGGAAGATTAGTTTTTACGAGCGCTCCTTATTGCCAGGTGTTCAGCATGGCCTAAGGCAGTGGTTCTTTATCAGGAGTGCACTTGCTGGTCTCATAGAGCCCTCTGGAAGCATAGATGCCTGCATCAGTTCCCCTGCTTGTACATCTGTGAGGGCAAGTCTGTCACACAAAGCTCAACAGTCTCCTGAACTTGAGTTGAAGTACCATCTTTGGGTCTGGGCTCACTCATCAGGTGGGTCAACTGAGGGCTGAGTCTTTCTCTTCCCCTGTGGTCTTCCATGTTCAGGAGACCAGAGCAGACTTTTCCACAGTGAGGACAAGTTTCTTGGCATCACGAATAGTCCCTATTGAGCTTCTGCTTGTGTCATATTGACTGATGTCCCCTGGCCAAAACCAGCCTTACATCCAAGCCCAGAGTCAGCATGGAAAGCGACTGCCCAGGGTGTGGCCTTGGCAGATTGAGTCATTGGGATCATTTTTATAGCAGTGTGCCACTCATGTAAGCATCTGATAAAGTTAGCTCAATGAAAACATGGTTATTATAAGGGCTTAGATATCATAAAAACCAGGGTAGTGGCGCCACTTTTATTCTTGTCCGCTGTCGTTACGGTACACCTTTCAACCTGATCAGACCTAGATTCATTCACTTTGTGCCAAACATGAGGGACCCTGCACTGAACAAAATGGACACAGATCCCAACCCTCTGATACCTTTGATCGGGTAGTGGAGGCAGTGTGGAAATGGTTGACAGCAGAAAAGCAATGAAGCAGTGGTAATTTTAAGGTAGAATGGCCAAGGAAGACCCAACGGAGGTGACGCTGTACAAAAGGTCACAACAAACACAGACTGCACTCAGCTGGCTTGGGTCAGTATGCTCACACATTACCTTGTGCTTAGGTATCTGTCTGCCCAGCGTGCCTCGCTCCACTCTTTCAGTTACCTCAGGAAGAAGTCCTCGACTTTGGAAACTCCAGGTTGTACAGAGATGGTGTTAACTGCAGAGGAGTCGAGGAGGAAGATATGAGGGAATTGAAGATAGTAGTTGAGTAGTTAGTTCACTGAGCTAGGAGAAGATGGTCTGGATTAGCATAGGGACTGTTCAGAGGAGTTCGTCAAATCTGTTTCTCATCTTCAGCTCTTCTGCTTCTCTTCATGTGTCTGCTTTCCTTTTTTTTTTTTTTTTTTTTTTGTTTTTTTTTTTTTTTTGTTTGCTTGCTTCCTGGCAGGAATGGGTAACTGCCACTGACATCAGAGTGACACTCAATCGCCTGAACACCTTTGGAGATGAAGTGTTTAACGACCCCAAAGTTCTCAAGTCCTACTATTATGCAATCTCAGACTTTGCGGTGGGCGGCAGGTGAGTGGACTGTTAAATCTGCCTTGAAGGTGGTGGGACTTTGATTAGAGCTTGTTTGTGACTTTATTAGAATTTAGAGACCATGTGGGTCTGGAGAGACAAGCCGTAAACTAGAAGACTTTTTCTTACCAGATTTTCTCTTCTGGAAGCTAAGCAACTGGGTTTTCAGAAACCTTGTTAAATCTACATTTATTGACCATTTAAGTGCAGAATCCAGTAATAGGTTCTGCAGAACTGTTGCCTAAGGGAGAAGCCTTGACCTAGGATCTTAGGAGGAAGTTAAGGATAATTCTTTTTTAAAAAGGATTTATTTATTTTATGTATATGAATATACTGTCGCTGTCTTCAGACACACCAGAAGAGGGCATCAGATCCTAGTACAGATGGTTGTGAGCCACCATGTGGTTGCTAAGAATTGAACTCAGGACCTCTGGAAGAGCAGTCAGTGCTCTTAACCACTGAGCCATCTCTCCAGCCTAAGGATAATTCTTAAATAAGTAAAAATTGAAATATAGGTTGAACATCCCTAAACTACTATCTCAAGGTGTTCTAGTTTGCTTTCTATTGTTGTGAAAAACACCCCAACTCAAAGCAAGTTAGGGAAGGAAAAGGTTTCTTCGTCTTAAAACTCCAGATTATCTCCAGATTATAGTTCATCACTGAGAGAAGTCAGAGCAGAAACTGCAGCAGGGTGGATACAGGGACTGAGCCATCAGCCGTGGAGGGTGCTGCTTACTGGCTTGTTCTCCATGGCTTGCTCAGCCTGCTTTCTTACACAGTCCAGTACCATTGCCTAAGCATAGCACTGCCTACAGTAGCTGGCCCTCCCCACATCTATCATTCACTAAGAAAATGCCTACAGACTTACCTACGGGTCAATCTGACAGAGGCATCGTTGTCAGTTGAGGGTCCTCCCAGATTCCCCACACTTATGCCAAGTTGACAGAAAAACTGACCAGCACACAATACTTGAAATGTTACAAAATGAAATATTTTCTGGTGTTCATGTGATGTCACAAGTGGACAGTCAAAATGCTGGTCCCTGAGTGTTGTGTAAAGTTACCTTCAGGCCATGAAATTCATGCTGTGACTTGGTCCCACTCCCAATATACAGCAGTCTGGTTTTGAAAAAGTTCAAGAATCCAGAAACTTCCATTCTCAAGCATTTGGGGAGGGTGTTGGACATTTAGCTTGTGCTAATGCACCCATGTGTTCAAAACAAAAAATGTCATGAATCAAGATACAGAACTGTAAGACTAGAGGAGCAGGCGGGGTCTGGATGGGCCTTAAAGGACAGGTAGGATTTGGGTAGAGATTTGGGTCGAAGATGTCTGGATTGAGTACAGGAGGATGGCTGTGTATCATCAGAAGTTCAGCGTGTGATTCTGCTTGATGGGAAGATGACATCTCTGCACAACTGTAAACCAGAAAGATTGCTTTATGGCCAGAGATGACAGCCTAAGAATCACAGACTTGCTCCTCTTGTGTTAGCCCGTGAGGTCTCAAGAGCAGAAAAATCATTTTTGTATATGGTTTTCCTGGCATGTTCAGTAAGATTGGTTTGAAATGTAACCACTGAGAAATTGACTAGCGTTTGGAGTAAGGCTGTAATATGAAAACTGAGTTAGAAAGATGAGTGTTTGTTGAGAGTAGAGGATAGTGGTACTATAGCTATGAAGATAGCTATGAAGACACCATGAAGCCCATTACTTTATATCCTAACCTGCAGAACCAGTTTAAAAGAAATGTCTCAGGTGAGTGTGGAAACAGGGTAAAGGTGCAGCGTGGCTGGTAGAATTTCTGTTCCTCTTTGATGCTGTATAATCTGAATATGAAACAGCAAACACCTGATACCATGCAGA
Source organism: Arvicanthis niloticus (assembly GCF_011762505.2). Taxonomy (NCBI): domain Eukaryota; kingdom Metazoa; phylum Chordata; class Mammalia; order Rodentia; family Muridae; genus Arvicanthis; species Arvicanthis niloticus. Next base: position 40,466,690 of record NC_047667.1, on the reverse strand, counting down.
TCGAGAGGGACATATAGGTGCATTTTACTGTGAAAGGAAAATTACCAGGTCTTTAGTCTAAGATGATCTTAGGGTCTGATGAGCAAGAGAACAGTGCTCCCACCAATAAAGGAAGAAAATGGGCTAACTTGGAGGAGATGATGCACTTAGTCATACACTTGGACAGTCTTAGGTCCTGGGAGACATTAAGTTTGTGTAATCACCAAGGACAGGAGCCTTAGAGAAGGATTGGAACAGAATTATCAAGGCGGGATTCATCTCTGCACAGTGAAGATGATTCCAGTGTGCACAGGCATTTTTTAGTTGTAGGTGAAGGCGTAGAATTGCTGTCTTTAAGGAAGCGAGTGAGAGAAATGTCTGTTCCAGCCACACTCATGTCTCCAAGTTCCCTCTGGCCCCCAGTTCATTGCTATACTTGCACCCAGGGGATCCTTCAGTGATCCCTGCCCACAGAGAGCCCAAAGGAACTGTTTGACTACTGGGCATCTGTGGGAAATGAGGCATCAAAGTCAGTGGCTCACCTGCTTCAGTCTGGCACACTCATTAGGGTGAATTACTGATATGTGTATTAACTTGTATTCTGTGCAGTCCTGAGTGCAGAAATAGAGCAATTCCCAGTGACTCTGAGAGGAGCTTTATCGTTGTCTCTGTTTTACAGGTGAGACTGTAAGTGACAGGGAAGGGTTTTAAACCCAGGTGGCCTGGTGTCAGACTTTATTTATTCTTAGCTATTGTCTTCTGCTGCTTCCCGACAGTCTTAACTTCAGGAAACATCCTGCTGGTGTTCTTAGAAACTGTTAGGGACTTTCTACTATCTAGTTAATGATGTCCCATCTTGGTGTGTGTGTGTGTGTGTGTGTGTGTGTGTGTGTGTGTGTGTGTGTGCGAGCTTATCCTCAGTTTATACTTTCGAATGGTAAAAGTCAAAGAATTCTTAGGTTACTTTTGGTTTGCTATGTACACACTTCTTCTGCATCATTTCTAGGATCTCCCAGCGGTTCCATTCTTAGCTATTTCTGTCTTCTCTCCAGGTGTAAATGTAACGGACATGCCAGCGAGTGTGTAAAGAATGAGTTTGACAAACTCGTGTGTAACTGCAAACATAACACATATGGAGTTGATTGTGAGAAGTGCCTGCCTTTCTTCAATGACCGGCCGTGGAGGAGGGCGACTGCGGAGAGTGCCAGCGAGTGCCTGCGTGAGTGCCATGGGTGTAGCCTGCCCATTTGTCTTAAGGACTATAGCAGGAGGGAGGGTGGGTGGTTTCCTCATGGATGAAATCTGTGAAGGGTATGGCTCCTGAAGAGTAGGGTACTGAACCACATGCCTGTCAGAGGAAACGATAAATGAGGAAGTTGATTGTAAATAAGCCCCCCTGGTTTTGTTTCCTTTGTGAACATCAGCTAGGAAGCAAATCTCCAAGGTTCAAGAGTTTGATTAGACTCAAATACTGGGCCAATGTAGCACCTCTAAAATGTGACCTCTGTAGTCACTGTGGCCCTTTAAAATCAATCATTCCTCAGTATCTGTATGAGATGGATTCCAGAACCTTCCTCACATACACGTCCATGCATGTTCAAGCTCTCTATGTAAAATGGCGTAGTATTGGCATGAGGCCACGTGCACTCTCTTCCACACTTGTTGTCTGTTGGTTACAGTGCAGATGCCATGTAAATAGTTGTCCCACATTGTTTGGGGAATAAGGACAGTAGAGAAATGTCTGTACATATGTATAGACATAAGTACAGACATTTCTCCCCTAAATAGTTTCTCTTGAGAGCGGATGGGATCTGTGGGAGTGCATCACGCTAGGTACACTTGTTCAGACTCCGTCACTCAAGCAGCCAGCTTGGTTAGCACGAGTCAGGTACACTGACCTGATCCGTCTTTCCTTTATCTGATCAATGGGAATAGTGGGAAGAGTTTGCCCAGCCACGGCCCTGCAAATCTGGGTGGCTTTGGGAGATGGGGTAGATCTTGTGCCCTATTAAGGGTCAAGATGAAGAAGTTAACATGTGTTTATCCTTCATAATGTCTTGATTCTGTACAGCCTGAGAGGGGAACTCCAGAGAGGAAACATAGAGTCATGATCTGTGAAAGGCTTAATAGTAACAAACTTTTAAGCAACCACAGTGTTCTTGAGTTCTTTGTTAGAGTGGGAAACAGAAGGACTGAGAAAAGGAACACTTGGAACTTAGAGCAATTACCACAGCACCTTGAGAAGGAATTACCTCCTGACTTATGACTGTTCTCATTGAGTTGTCTTGAACAGATTCATCTTCAGTTTCTCTCAACAAACCCCAGAGTTGCTGATAAACTTTCTAGCTTCCTCTAGTGTTTCTAAGCATTCCAGGGAGCTCCTTTAATCCCATTACCACACTAATGTAATTGGATGTTGTAAGGTGAGGACTCGAGAAGGAGATACATGAAGCACTTCTAAAACATGTCATCTAAACACATGTGCATTTGAAAAGTCCTGTGCACGTAGATGCCATGTTTCTAGTCTATCCAGGAAATAAGAACAAACAAAATGCTGTTAGTTTGCTACTAACCAGCTTTGATAAGGAGTTCACCGGGTTTGCCTTCTTCCGTAGTCTCTTCAGGACTAACCCTTCAGAGTAAAGTTCATGGATGATGTGACTATAGCAGGACGGTCCGGAAACTGAGGCTAGACAAGGGAGGAACACAGCTGTCTTCTTTCATCCTAGCCATTTATGAGAGAAGCACAGAACGTGCTATGGCAGCTTTGGGCAGGAGCAGAGTGGTCATGAGAACCATTCTGCCTCATGATCCCACACCGGACCACTCCTGGAAGGCTGGGTTGACTCCAAGGTGACATAGAACAGCTTGGGGTAAGACAGATAGCAAGTGAAAGGGGAAGATACCATACAGCAGCTACTGAAAGGGGGCGGGTACCAGCTTAACAAACTTGGTGCCAGCAACTCAAGTTTCTAAAAATGTTTTCAGTTGTAATTCTGTAATAGAATATATTGTACAGAGAAAGAAAATACGTATTCAAATATCTTTTAAAATAGTTTGAAAAGTATTTATCATAAATCAAGCAAAACTTTGTTTTTATGTGATGACCAAGAGCTTATATGTGCTTCGGACAGATTAAGTCTGAGAAAGTCATCTCACTACAAGCAGCACTAAAGACTCAAATATTTATTTGTTTGTTTATTTTAGAGACTGTATCTCAGTGTGTAGCCTTGGTCTGGAACTCACTGTGGAGACCAGTCTAGCCTCAGACACAGAATTGCCTTCTAAGTGCACCCTGCCAAGGCCAGCCAGTTACTTAGTTTTAAAGTATGGTTGTGTTTAACAGATGACCTAGTTAGAACTGTGGTTCCCCAGCAGATGGATCTGAAGTGTCTAGATTTCCCTGTAATTCTGCTTGCGTCATCAGACATGCTAATTTAAACCTGCAAGTCTTATGTTCCCTGGTCTGGAGAAAGTAATCTGGCCCCTTGGAAGCTGGTGTCTTAATGTGTTTGAATTGTTGAGGCAAATGTTCAAAGAAAAGATGCATGATAAATTAGTGCCTTGTTTTTGCTCTTAGTGCTAGAAGTAGAGGATGAAGAGTTAAGAAAGTGGGTGTGGTGATGCATGCTGTTACCCCGGGGTGCACTGGGAGGCGGAGGCAGGCAGATGTACGACTCAAGGCCAGATCTACAGTGTGAGTTCCAGAACAGCCAGCACTGCATAGTGAAATCCTGTCTAAAAACACAGTTAGAAAAATGATCATTTGACTTGGCTCTTATGTAAGAAGAGCCAATGGGAATCAGATTCTTTGCTGAATATAGGAGTTCTTAAGTATCCTTTTTCTATAAGGATGGATATTTCTCAGTAAAGTGATGGGTGGTCAGGCTTTCTAAATTTGTTGATATACTGGATTTTTTAATAAACAGTGTACCCAGTAGTCATTTTTATTCTATACCACCTGTCACAGAAATGTAGCAAATTGTGGTTTGGTTTTCTTGAGAGTCTTTTTAAAGGTATACAGGTCTTGGAGGCTACCACGCTGACTCGGAGGTTAAGAACACTTACAACTCATCTTCCAGGGTTTATTTCCCAATAAAGCACCTGTGTTGGGCGGCTCACAACTGCCCCTAACTCTAGCTCCAGGGGATCTGACTCTCTGCAGGTGTTCCCCCCACCCCTCCACCCCCACATACGGCATTCACTCACACAGATACACACATACATTTTCTTTAAAGGTATACTTATCTGGCATAACTTGTATATTTAGCTTGTGACTGCAATGGCCGATCCCAAGAATGCTACTTCGACCCTGAACTATACCGTTCCACTGGACATGGCGGCCACTGTACCAACTGCCGGGATAACACAGATGGCGCCAAGTGTGAAAGGTGCCGGGAGAACTTCTTCCGCCTGGGGAACACGGAAGCCTGCTCTCCATGCCACTGCAGCCCCGTTGGTGAGTGACATCCATCCCACTGGGTGGAGTAAGATGAAACAGGAGTCTCCTGAACCCCAGGAAAGAAAGCCTTGCTCTCTGAGCATGTGCCCAGTAAATGTGGCAGCATGTATGCTGTTCTAGCTTATAAATGTCTCACTGCTCCTTCATGCTAAGCAAGTTGAACTCTCAGATAACTTTCTAGTGTGTATAGAAGAAGTAAGTGGTTCTGTAAATAATTGGCAGCTGGGTCATAGACCATTTGAACTTTGACTGTGAAAGGCTTTTCCTTGTTAATGATTTTGTTTAGTCTGATGTCCGTAGAGAGCTGGGCCGTGTACAGCATGTCAGTGTCTGTCTCGAGATGCATAACATTACATTTCGTCTCCTATAATCTTTTTGGGGGGAGGGGATGGGACTTGGGCTAATATTTTGTTGTTTGTGCCTTTGTATATACTAAAGTTCTAGATGGAAGCCTTAAGGAACATTTGATTGCCAGAGACTTGACTCATCTGTGTGTACTGTATTGCTGGGTACAGTTTTGTTAAGAGCAATGGGTAGATTTACTTCAGGGCGTGCCTGTTAGGGCTTACAAAGCTGTGATCTACAAAGAGCTGTCATTTGGAATTCAGTCTTTACTTTCTCTGTCATCTGGAGATGACGCGCTGCTCATCAGGCTTTGCTTTTGGCTCCTGCTTGTGTGTGCTTTGACATTGGTTTTTGCTTATCCGTCTGTCCAGACTTGGGGTTGAACATGAACTCATTACATTTTAGGTTCTCTCAGCACACAGTGTGACAGTTACGGCCGGTGCAGCTGTAAGCCCGGAGTGATGGGTGACAAGTGTGACCGTTGCCAGCCTGGGTTCCATTCCCTCACTGAGGCAGGATGCAGGTAAATGTTTTCAGAACCAGAGACTGGTCCTGAATCTGCACAGGGAAGCAGTATCTATAGTGAGAACACTCTCAGCAGTAATGGTCAACAAGCTTCCAGACGGGTTGATGCCCCCGGGGTTTTGGAGAGTACAAAAAACTGTTTCTTACTAGTTTTATGTTATTGTGCACAGTATTAGGTTTTATCACCAGTGATGAGTATTCTTGACTGAAACCAAACCCAAATATAAAAATAACAGGAGTTTACCCTGTCCTTTAGAGATGCACTGTGTGTAGAATCCGCTGTTGTGTAAAACAGTTTAACTTTCAGAGTGGGGCTTTTTTCTTGTTCTTTTATTTAATTCTATTTCCCTCAAACAGGCCATGCTCCTGTGATCCTTCTGGCAGCACAGATGAGTGTAATGTTGAAACAGGAAGATGCGTTTGCAAAGACAATGTTGAAGGCTTCAGCTGTGAGAGGTAGCTCCAGCTTTCTCCAGTGTCTTCCTTGGTGTCAGACTTCCCGAGAAAGCAATGGCTGACCATGCCTTAATCTCTTTCAGATGCAAACCTGGGTTTTTTAATCTGGAGTCATCTAATCCTAAGGGTTGCACACCCTGCTTCTGCTTTGGGCATTCTTCTGTTTGCACAAATGCTGTCGGCTACAGTGTTTATGACATCTCCTCAACCTTTCACATTGGTAAGTTAGCCCTTAATCAACGCCTCACAGGCCTCCAGAACTCCCAAGACCATTTCTGTATGGGTATTTTTTGAATCAGTAACTTGGGAGAGTTTTTGATACTAGGAACATTTGATGGTACTAATACACATGGTTTTTCTCTTGTGTGGCCCTTTAATGAGAACATACATATGGTTTTAGAGAATGTACTGTAGTAAGCAGTAACTATAAATATTTTATTAAAAATACAGCTAAATGTGTCTTTCAGGGGACAGTGTATATATAGGTTCTGTTGTAGGGTCAATTTTTTTTATTGGTGATTTTCTCTATAGAAGGTGCAGTTTCATACATTTTGTGGGGCCTGGATATAGGATGTTTGTCATCTGAATGTACTTGGGTCTTCATCCCTACCTGCAGATGAGGATGGGTGGCGTGTGGAACAGAGAGATGGCTCGGAGGCATCCCTCGAGTGGTCCTCAGACAGGCAGGATATTGCCGTGATCTCAGACAGTTACTTTCCTAGATACTTCATCGCCCCTGGTAAGTGAGGCTGAAAAGCCACATGGCTTTCTGGATGCTTCTCTTGGTCACATCCTCACACTCTGACCCAGTCTAATATCTGCCTTCCAGCAAAGTTCCTGGGCAACCAGGTCCTGAGTTACGGGCAGAACCTTTCCTTCTCCTTCCGAGTGGATAGACGGGACACTCGCCTCTCTGCAGAGGATCTAGTGCTTGAAGGCGCTGGCTTGAGAGTATCCGTGCCATTGATTGCTCAGGGCAACTCCTACCCTAGTGAGACTACTGTGAAGTACATCTTCAGGTGAGACTGGTCTGTCAACTCAGGCCTGAATAGCTGAGAAAAAGAAAGTGGTTTTCTGTTGTTTTGCTTTATCTGAGTTGATCTGACCTCAAGGTATGTGTTAAAGAAAAACTTCTAGGCTAGATGTGGTGGCTCATGCTTACAGTCCTAAACCAGTGGAGGTTGAGGCAGGAGGATTGCCAGGAGCTCAAGGCCAGCCTAGATTACATAGCTAAATTCTCTGTAAAAACAAAACAAGTAAACAAACAAAGAAGTCCTTATGGATTATTGAGATGAGCCTGATTTTCTTTTGATCTTTCTCTTTTATAGTTGTAATGAGAAACTGGTGATACTCTTTTATTTGGTTAGATTGCCAGTATTGCCTGTGGTGGCAAGAAACAGGCTCCTTGCAGATCATCCTTACAGAGGTTCTGTGCCCTTTTTTTGTCTCCAGGCTCCATGAAGCAACGGATTACCCCTGGAGGCCTGCTCTCTCTCCCTTTGAATTTCAGAAGCTCTTAAACAACCTGACCTCTATCAAGATCCGTGGCACATACAGTGAGAGAAGTAAGTTGTGATGTCGTTAGGAGTTGATTGAGAAGGTGACTGGGTAGAAGGATTCATGCAAAAGAAAAGGTCCTGTTCTGATGTGTTCACACTGATCCAAAGTATTATCAACTGTATATTAAAATGTACTTTGAAACTCTCTGCAAGGATCTGGATAACATTCACTAAAATTAGTGATGGTTGTATTTTATAATTAATAAGCCAGTTGAAATGCCATTGTATATATATTTTCTCAGTCGTATTATTAATTACTGGTTCAACTTGCTTGATTTTCAACCTTCATTTCTTTTTGTTTACTGCCATGTAATTATCAAGTGATTTGAACTATTAGCTAAATTATCAGAGACTATGTATGATCCTGTGAACATTTGCTTTAACTTTGTGTAAACAAGGGTTAAAAATATGCCTTCAAGAACTTACTAATGAGGACTTTTTCCCTCTCAGGTAAGTAAAGGCTGTAACTTGGATGGGCTGGGGTGTTTGGTTGGTTATTTTTGAAATCCCTGCATGAGTGCATCCAGATGGAAATGTTTTATAAGTAATTACTAATATGCATCTGGGCCCTTGGAAGAGGTTTGGATTACAAATATAGGTTAGAAGCTGTCTACATTTTGGTCATTTACTTTTAAATTTGGGAAAACAGAGAAAGGGGATGGGATCCTAGAAACAGAGTTGAGGTCTGTGCCCTGAGGCCCACGGAGGAGAATTTGGAGAAGAAAGAATAGTTGTAGGTTTCACTGGGTTTCAGATGGGCATCGGGAGGTGATTGGGAAAGACCTTAGCTTGGCTTAGTGTGGAAGCTGAGCATGATCCCAGGACTCTCTGAACAGTGATTTTGAATGTGAGAAAGTATAATAAAGAATATTCATTTCAAACAGTTTGAAAGAGAGGAAAAGAGATGAATTATCTTTGGGGAGTAGGAGCAAGATTAAAGGGAGAATATTTTTAGGCCAGTGAGATAGAAGAATGTTTAGAGATTGGAAGTACATCATAAGTCATGATCTGACTGGAAAAAAAGCCGTACTCCTACCAAAAGTTAAGTTCAAGCCAGCAATAGAAGTTTCCTTCAGCCTAGGTGGTCAGTTTCCACATGAATTGTATAAACAGCAAGTCATGTTCTATAATATGAGAGGAATGTACTTTACCCATGACGATATCTTCAAAGATACTGTATAGCCTTAGAGCATAGCAGCTGTTTCTGCTAGATTGGATGGGCCATTGGCCTAGCTCATGGAAATACAAGAGCATGACTTGTGACATAATGGCTTTGGGCGGATTGCACACTTGTCAGAGCTATACAATCATCCTTGTGTGTGTGTGTGTGTGTGTGTGTGTGTGTCTGTGTGTGTGTCTGTGTGTGTGTCTGTGTGTCTGTGTGTGTCTGTATGTGTGTGTCTGTGTCTGTCTGTCTGTCTGTCTGTCTGTCTGTCTGTATGAGTGATGTTTCTATAACGTTGTCATACTTTGACTCCATGAGTACCCTGTACCACATAGTTGTCCCGGATGCTGTTTTCTGGTTGCTGTTCCTGATGAATGACTTAAGCTGATGGTTAGTTTTGTCTACACTCTTGGGTCTGGCTTCTCATGAGCTACTCAGTCTTGACGAGCTTCTGGGGGCTGGAAGACACTTCAGTGTGTCTCTTTTCCACACCACAAACAGGTGCTGGGTATTTGGATGATGTCACCTTGCAAAGTGCTCGTCCTGGGCCCGGAATCCCTGCCATGTGGGTGGAGTCCTGCACCTGTCCGGTGGGGTACGGAGGGCAGTTCTGTGAGATGTGCCTCCCAGGCTACAGAAGAGAGACTCCAAGCCTTGGACCTTACAGCCCGTGTGTGCTCTGTACTTGTAATGGGCACAGTGAGACCTGTGATCCAGAGTCAGGTAAGAAGGCCTGAGGCCGCTGCTGGGCCTGTGGGTCCTTTTGCCTTTAGCAGTGGCATTCATTGTCTTCTTGTTATTTACCTGATGGTGTATCTCTGCTCTCGAAATAGGTGTCTGTGACTGCAGAGACAATACAGCCGGCCCCCACTGTGAGAAATGTAGTGATGGGTACTATGGAGACTCAACCCTGGGCACCTCCTCTGACTGCCAGCCTTGTCCCTGCCCTGGTGGCTCAAATTGTGCCATTGTCCCAAAGACAAAGGAAGTGGTGTGCACACACTGTCCAACTGGCACTGCTGGTGAGTCTGCCTTGTTCCCCATCCTTTCAGAGTTCTGTACAGTTGTCAGCATTCACACAGCCTTCCTCGGGCGACCTCACAGCCCCAAGATGGAACTGTGACTGTTGTTTTGCTGTGACTAAAAAGGGCGCAGAAACAGTTGAGTGCCGTGTCCAAGGCTGTGTGGCAAGGCACTGGTGAGCTGGGGCTGCAGCACAACCTTATGACTCCAAATAGAACTGTCACCATATAATGTTATTTTTCATAAAGTGAGAACCCAGACTGGGCTTTCAGTGCTGGCTTGTCTGGAATTGTTCATGTGAAATGGCAATTTTAAAATTCTCTGAATTACCCTTCTAGCGTCTCAGAGTCCGTCACATTAGATTGGGAACATACGCCTTATCTATCTATCTATCTATCTATCTATCTATCTATCTATCTATCTATTTAAAGAGCTTTGAGTAGACTTCTGTCCCCATTTTAGCCGCCCCATTCATTTCCCAAAGAACATAAAATTACATCTGTTTTAGGTGATCATAGCTACTCTGACCACAGAGGGGTCGGGTTTACTAGCAGACTACCCCACCTTGGCTTACTTTGCCTTCACTGAAGGGCAGGAAGACAAATCCAGGGCTAAACAGCATGCTGCTTGGTCAGTGCATGTAAGGAGTGTGGGATTTGAACCGTGTCCCTAGACTTTGAAAGCAAATTGCATTTTGGAATGAGTTTAACTCAGGCTACCTGGTGTCTCTGGTTTAGTCTGATTCAAAACTCGTTTCAAGCTTTTGAAGCATAGGTTGCATGTGGACTAGCCCACTATCAGAGGAGGCATCATAGCTGGAATGCTGCCTTTGTCCCTGTGGTGATGGCTCTGTGGGAGCCTGGTGGCTGCCCTCAGCAGGGCCAGGAGGAGCCCCCATTCCCCTCTGTTATCCTGCGTTCTTACTTCTGCTCTCTGCTTTATCTCCAGCAATACTTCTGCTCGGCTTATTAACCCGTGTCTTTGCTTGTCAGGTCTAGTGGTCAGTATCATGGCTGTGCTGGACAGTGTGGCTGACTGTCCCCTGATCTGTTCTCTGACTTCCCACTCTCCTTGGTTTTCTTCCCTTTCCTCTTGGGTACCCCTTGATCACCTTTTTATTTCAACTGGAGATTTTCATATGAGTTTGATGATCTAATCTCTTCAGGCTACCAGGTCTGTACCTCACCACTGGGCTTGCTATGGTCTATGCACACACACAAACAAACAACAATGTGGCTTGTCTTGTAGCTTGTCACTGCACTTGAATTTAAACCTTCCTGCCGCCATGGTCCGACCTGGGTTAGTTGGTTCTGTTTCTATGTATAGCCTTGTTCAGAAGTGTTCCCATAGGTAGTCTCCTGACAGACTTATCTGAATTCTAATCCTAATGCCTCTTCTCCCAGTGTAAAGTGGCCTACACCGTCACTGTCATTTTAGCCATGGGGGTTTGGTTTAATGCTCTTGTGTTTGTCTGCATCTGATGTCTTGTGTGCTTATCTGTGCTGTTCCTCTAACTGCAGTAGCAGCTTCATGGGAGCAGAGACCACATCTACCCGCTCACACCCTGGAAGAGTGCTGGTGTGGATGTTCACAAGCAGTTGTTTAGTGAGTTAGCAAACAAATGTAATTACTGAGAAACATTGGGCTCTCTTAGGCCCTGCTGGCTGCACAGATGAAAGAGCCCATCTCCAGATGTCGGTGGCGGGGGTGTGGGGAAGGATGGAGCTGAGCAGTGAGGATGGAGAGAGCCTGAAACTGAGTTTCTAATTCCAATGCAGACATGGGTGATACCTGGTTGTGTTCTAGAGTTCAGCGTTAGCTGACAGTGCTTGACTAGGGATAGTGAATCTCTTTTATAAGTTAAGAGAGACCCTGCTCGCCCTGTCATTTGGAAAACTTAATGCATCAAAGGCTGTGCTTCATCTTTTTTAAGTCCAGCTAGAGGCTGTGTGGATGTGTTATTCCTTGGGAATTCAGAGGATGGTAAACCTTTGGCCTGTCTCATTTACCAAGAATTTTAACACAGCATCTTGGTTAATTGTCAGAGAGTTTGAAACGAGGTAGGCAAACCAGAGACTACCCTACTGAGGAAGTATGTCAAGGCCACTCCGCTGCTGACCCAGTGCTGGCCTTGGCCTGGATTTCCTGTTCACACCACACCACAGGTCCTTGTATGTACCCATTGGTAGTCTACAGCAGGAATGCCTCAGGCCTTTCTCCTTTAACCACGGATCCTCTCATTTCCAGGTAAGAGATGCGAACTCTGTGATGACGGCTACTTTGGAGACCCTCTGGGCAGCAATGGACCTGTGAGACTGTGCCGCCCATGTCAATGTAACGACAACATAGACCCCAACGCGGTTGGCAACTGTAACCGCCTGACGGGAGAATGTCTGAAATGCATCTATAACACGGCTGGCTTCTACTGTGACCGATGCAAGGAAGGGTTTTTCGGGAATCCCCTGGCTCCCAATCCAGCAGACAAATGCAAAGGTTAGTCTCTGGCCAGACTCAGTCACGCACACACCTTGATGTGCAGATCCATTGTGGGGTCTCTTTCAGTACTTACAGAAATTTGCGCAAATGCAGTGTGAACCACTTACATAACTTAAAATTGCTACACTCAAATAAATAAAACAGGAGAATGAATTTATTATAACAATATAGCTGACATTTTATTACTTATTATTCTGCAGGTAATAATCAGTTAAAAACTATTAATAAGATGGTTCTTCTTTTTTTTACCCTGCCCTATGTTTACAAAGTCCGTGTGTTTTAATTGATAGCACATCTCTGTTCAGATTGCCAAGACAAGACTATCTGTGCCTATCAGCTTCTGTATGAGACAACACAGGCCCAAAGACCCTGTTAAGTGTCTTATGTTTTAGTCCGTTCCCTAGTGATTTGCATCTGTTGCTTTCTCTGTCTTCCCACACTAGCCTGCGCCTGCAATCCCTATGGGACAGTACAGCAGCAGAGCAGCTGTAACCCGGTGACCGGGCAGTGCCAGTGTCTGCCTCATGTGTCTGGCCGGGACTGTGGCGCTTGTGACCCTGGCTTCTACAACCTGCAGAGCGGGCAAGGCTGCGAGAGGTGAGACCTGAGTCTTTGTATAAAGTGATCCTTGCTGTATGTGTTATAAGAAGTCCATTTCTCCAGGTTACTCTTAACAGCTGGCTTGATGATGTTTAGGAATTGTTTTCAGTGTCTTATGCAGGAAAGGTACCGTGTATGAGGACTTAAGTTGGGGACAGAAGGGATGGCACGGTGGCAATCCTGGTGTGTCAGACACTTCAAAATGCAGATTGCAAGGTTTCTTCTGAGATAGACTCATCAGGGCTGCAGCCTGGGAGTCTATCCAGTTCTCCGTCAGTAGGGTTTAGTGTGGAGGTTGCTGATATAGGGGAGTCTTGACAAAGAGTCCTGAATAGCACTCACAGAAAGTGTCTGGACGTAAGGGAACAAACATGCTGCCTTTCGGTAGAGAATATTGCTCGAACTCTGCTCCTCTTACCCTAGAAATGTCTTGTGTTTCTCTTCAGGTGTAACTGCCATGCTTTGGGTTCCACCAATGGGCAATGTGACATCCGCACCGGGCAGTGTGAGTGCCAGCCTGGCATCACCGGTCAGCACTGTGAGCGCTGTGAGACCAACCACTTTGGGTTTGGACCTGAAGGCTGCAAACGTAAGACATGGTGACTTTCAGTGCAGTGTCTCCCAGCTCCAGTTAATGCCTTACATCGACAGCCTCTGTGGTCATGGAAGAGACCTTCTGTGAATATTATAAAACTTTGAAAATCAAGGGCCTTTTGGTTCCTCTGTAACCACCTAGTTGATGTCTCCTTTTCTAGTTTTTAATACCTATTCCTCCTTGTAATCTTGTTTTCTAAAGAAAAAAAAAAATCTCCCCTTAAGTACTGAGCTTGCCCACTCGGCTTGTTCAGACTTGTTCAGCGATTGCACCGTCACTGCAGATAAGGAAGCAGCCATGGGTTCTGCTCAGCCGCTGTTGTCTTACTGTGGTCACTTTCCACCCTTGGAGCCTATTTGGTTTGGTTACTTATAAACATCTGCTTCTCCTTGGCATAAACACTTGCCTGGAAATCAGAACAGTTTTGCATTTTTTTGCTTTCTGAATTCTTTCATTTCTTCTGTGGAATGTAGAATAAGTCATTGAGTCAGTTCAGAGAGCAAAGTGAGAAGACAAACTGTAAAGAAATGCAAGAAGTGTTAGCATTTGGGTTTTCTTATTTCTTAGAGAAATTGAAGCTGTGGAAAGACGAGAGTAGAGGGGAATGAAGCATAAAGAGCACTACGTTGTTTAATATGCTGCGCGCACGCGCGTGTGTGCGTGCGTGCGTGTGTGTGTGTGTGTGTGTGTGTGTGTGTGTGTGTGTGTGTCTGCGTGTGTATATTCTTTTCTGTGTAGCTCAGGCTGACCTCACTTATCCTTCCTCTACCTCCCAGAGGCATATTCACCATGCCTGATATTCATGTAATTATTATACCACATGAAATGTGCCCCAAGGGGATGGGGAGGTGACTCAGTCGATAAAGTGACCAAGAGAGCCTGAGTTCAGATCCCCAGTACTCATGTAAAAAGGTAGGTAGATCCCTGGAGCTCACTGGCCAGCAGGTCAGGTTGAGAAACATGTCTCAGAATATAAGGGAGATCTGGCCACAGTGGCACACACCTTTCATGCCGACACAGAGGCTCTACCTTAAGTCCGGCACTCAAAGGCAAAGGTTAGCAGAACTCTTGTGAGTTTGAAGCCATCCTGGTCTCCATAGTGAGATCCAGGCCAAGCAGGGCTGCATAGTGAGACCTTGTCTCAAAAACACACAAAAAAATAAACAACAGAAATTAGGTAAAAGGTGGTGGAGGAGGATGGATACCCAGTGTTGACCTCTGACCTTTGTAGGCACATGCATGTACATGTGTGCACACCTATGCAACACACAAAATGGGCCCCAAAGAATGCTCATTTTACTTCACAACTTACTTTCCCTTTTAAAGTGTCTATCTTGTCTGCTACGTGGACTTAACCATTTAAAATCTCCTAAGTGAAATTTTCATAAGTACTCAGAATGATGGTACTATCAGTCTGAGTTAAAATGGGAATTGTCTTCTCATTCCATAGCTTGTGACTGTCACCATGAAGGATCCCTTTCGCTCCAATGTAAAGATGACGGCCGTTGTGAATGCAGGGAAGGCTTTGTGGGCAATCGCTGTGACCAGTGTGAAGAGAACTATTTCTACAATCGGTCTTGGCCCGGCTGCCAGGAGTGTCCAGCTTGTTACCGGCTGGTGAAGGATAAGGTAAGTCATCAGTAGGGCATTCATTCATTCGTTCATTCATTCACTCATTCCTTCAGTAGATGTGTACTAGAAACTTAGTCTGCTCTAAGCTCCAGAGAAAAAAATGACGAACACGTTGGACTTCGTCTCTTCTCAGAGGCGTATGCTCTAGTGAGGGAGAATGACCAGAACTGCATGTGTAAGAAAGCTACTGACGGAAAGGAATAGGTAATAACCATGGGAAACTGTGCAAGGCCTCTGCAAGGAAACTCCTGTGATGTGAGATTCCCAAGGATAGAGAGGCAGGAGTCGTGTGAGGAGGACTGTGGTCGGCAAAGGCCTGGAACCTGGAAGCTGCCTGGATCCTGCCCTGGGAGGAACTTCGTTGGTGGCAAGTTATATAGAACTGTGTTGTCTGTAGCAAGGAGTTTGGGGAATTATGTTCAAATCCAGTGGGAATAATGTACAGAAGTCCAATACGAGGAGTGTCATGACTGCCGATGGGGTGAAGGGGAAGCCCTTGCATGGACAAGATAAATATGTGTGTCGAGAGACCAGGCACTGGGAAAAAGAAGAATCAGGAACAGGCCTTGGGGCTGTTGCTTATTGTTGCTGGAGATGGTTTTAAGTCCCTGAGGAGAACAGAATCTAGAGTTCAGTTTGAGATACCTAGCAGGGATCTAACTGATGTTCCGGGGAGAGGTCAGGACTGGAGAACTGTCAGGCTGTGTGT
Source organism: Arvicanthis niloticus (assembly GCF_011762505.2). NCBI lineage: Eukaryota > Metazoa > Chordata > Mammalia > Rodentia > Muridae > Arvicanthis > Arvicanthis niloticus. The sequence goes on along the minus strand of NC_047667.1, from coordinate 40,451,144 downwards.
ACAGAAAGATGGTACCAAGAGCTTGCCGTGGAAGCCGGAGGAATGGCTTTTGCCGTCTGTGAGCCGCACAGACCTCCCTCACACCGCTCCTGTTTCCCACAGCGCACACAGCTACCTCTTTTTCTCGCCTCCTTAGGTCGCTGAGCACCGAGTGAAGCTCCAGGAGTTAGAGAGCCTCATAGCAAACCTTGGGACCGGGGATGAGATGGTGACAGATCAGGCCTTTGAGGACAGACTGAAGGAAGCAGAGAGGGAGGTGACAGATCTCCTCCGTGAGGCTCAGGAAGTCAAAGGTACCGTGAGCAGACTGCGTGCCTGGTGTCTCATTCCTAATCTGAATAGTTTTATGAAACTCTCAGAGGTTTGTTTGGTTTGTTTGTTTGTTTGTTTGTTGTTTCTAGACAAGGGGTTTCTCTGTGTAGCCTTGGCTGTCCTGGAACTCACTCTGGACCAGGCTGGCCATAAACTCTGAGATCCTCCTGCCTCTACCTCCTAAGTGCTGTCCTTACTCTAAACTAGGCTTTTTTAAATAAATAAATAAATAAATAAATAAATAAATAAATAAAATTTAAAAGGCAGATTCCTTTCTACAATTATTAAGTGCCTATAGCAAGCCTGGCCCTGAGCTCAGTGCCAGTGATGAGAAAGTGAATAAAGTCTCCTCCTGTTTAAGTCTCCTCCTGTTTGCAGGGTGCTCATCAGACTCAGCCCATTTGGTGTGGGGCTTTCCATTATGGGACAAATGTGCTCCCAGGTGCACATAATAAATGTTCATTAAAATTAGCAAGCATGGGACAGCAGTAACCAACTTCTCTTTGAGTTTATATATTTGTATCCATTTGGAGTTACATAGAGAAGTTAGCCTGTGCAAGAATATAGGTCAGAAACTAAATATGTTGCTTTTTATCTTTATAGAAATATCACTAATGTATAGAATTTTAATTTTTTATGATAATTGAAATAGGAAAGGAAATAACTGGACATATCTGGTTATGGCAAGTTGGTTTGGTTTATTTTTTTTAATGAGAGTCCACGTGAGACCTTTTTAGATATCAAAAAGCATAATGTTAGATGCTTATATATTTATTTGGGGTTGCTTGTGTGTATCATTTTAAGTGGTAAACACTGCCCATTTACGATGTTGGTTTCGTCGGTCACTTTGGCATGTGGCTTTCCGTTAGCATGCTTTATTAAAACAACAAATCCACATGTTGTTTGCTGTATACACAATATCATGAGGTTGATTATATTCTGACATGCCAGTTGGGCTAACCAGGATGTGATAGAATGCTCTGGGCCAGTACCACCAGCATACAGGAGGAGGCCCAGGGCCAAAGAAAGGCACCAAGTCTGGGCACCATCATTCCAAGCAACTTGGTATAGCTGAGCTACTGGCAGCATCCTCTGGCCACAGAAAGCACATATTTCCTATGCCCACACAGATGGGTCTGCTGGCTGGAAGCTCCACCACACTTCCTTGTACTATCTGCAAGCTGGAAGCACAAGGGGTCCTGGGCCAGGGTTAAAAGTCCCTTTCTGACCTCATTCATGTGAGTTCCCCACTGACCTTTCCTGCTTAGGTTCCAACTGGCCAAGAATGCCTTCATAAGGCCTTGCCTTTTGAGCCTGCTAATGCTCACGTGTAGTTGAGATGCGCTTATACTGCAGATTTGGAAGACAATTATATGGTATGGTTTAGGGCTGACAAGCAGACATTGGAAGTTGAAGGACAATTGACTTGAGCCTCCCCGTAACTGTCTCTGTCGTCTTCTCTGTGCTATGCTGGAAAACTGGACCATGAGGAGTGGCAGTTGGGGTGTAAAGCATACACGCTGCTTTAACCACATTGGCTGATTTTTTTTCTCTTCTAAACTTGTCTTTATTTCCAGTTTCTTAAAAATCTCTATATTATCAAAGAACGTCCTCTAAGCAGGACCCAGTGTGCAGTTGGGCATGGGCGTCACTTAGCACAAGGGTTTCAGAACCTCACTGTCCAGTTGCTGTTTTCCAGACACACTTCATTTGATCCCATCGTGGAACTTTCATATTTTTACATTCCTTAGAAAATTTGGATTTCAACACAGCATCATACTGAAATTAAAATTGCTCAATTTTTAAAAATTAAGTTCATTTTAAGTGCTATATTGAACTTAAAATTATTACATATATTCATAGAATGATAACATTTTGATATACAATGCATATATGCATTGCACAACTTTTAAATCAGGATAAACATATTTAGCTCCTAAAACATTTATTATTTCTTTATGGTGAAAACTGTCAAAATCCGTTCTTCTGTCTTTTTAAAATATATAGTGTGGATTATTACAGTTGCCTCGGTCACTATTCAGTAGCACATCAGAACTTCGTAGACTTGCCTAACTTACTGTCCACTGTCCATCTCCCACCATCCCTGCCTTCTGCTGCCATAATCAGACGGTATCGTTTCTTAGAGTTTTACTGCTGTGAACAGATACCATGACCAAGGCAAATTTTATAAGGACAACATTTAATTGGGGCTGGTTTACAGGTTCAGAGGTTCAGTCCATTATCATCAAGGTGGGAACATGGTAGCATCCAGGCAGGCTTGGTGCAAGAGGAGCTGAGAGTTCTGCATCTTCATTTGAAGGCTGCTAGCAGAACACTGACTTCCAGGAAGCTAGGATGAGGGTCTTAAAGCCCACACCCCCAGTGCCATGTCTACTCCAATAGGGCCACACCTTCTAATAGTGCCACTCCCTGGGCACAGCATATACATACAAACCATCACAATTGTTGATATCACATTTTTAAAACTTCCACATCTGGGTAAGGTCACGAGGCACTTTTTGCTCTGTGTGACTTATTTCACCTGCTCCGTCTATGTAGTTGCAAATGATAGGATTTCATTCCTTTTTGTGGTTGAACAGTATCTTTTTGTGTTTATGTGCTGTTTCTCATTGAGTGGTAGACCCTATTATTGCTTTTACTGCTTGGCTATTGAGACTAGTGTCTCCATGACGGGACTGCAGGTGTCTCTGACTTTTCCCTAGATCGTGTCTGTAGCATTGGGATTGCTGGATCATGTTTTAGTTTGAGGAATCCCCATCATGTTCCCCATCATGACAGCATGGGCACACACTCCGACCAGCAGTGTGCGGGGGTTGTTCTCCACCCTTACCAGAGTTTGTTCTACTCCATCTCTTTGACAGTAGCCATGCTGACTGAGGTCAGGGTGTCTCTCAGTGAGGTTTTTGACTTGATTTTCCTGGTGATTGATTCTGTTAAGACATCTTTCACATATGTGTTTTCTGTTTGTGTGTCTTCTTTTGAGAAATGTCTGCTTCTGTGTGTTGCCCATTAGCTTTCCCCCTTCTTGGTAAGGAGCTTTAAAGTCCTTAAGTGCTGCGAGATGCACGGCTGTGCTTGCTCTCTCCCGGGCTGTGGTTGTCTCTGCGTGCTCCTGATGGTCCCTTTGCTGTGTAGCCCTTCAGTTCGATGTAATTGAATTTGTCCAGTTTCGCTTTTATTTCCTGTGTTTTTGGGGTCTTGTCCAAAAATATCCTTGCCAATTCCAACATCCTGAAGCATTTTTGTTTTCTTTCAGTAATTTCATTATTTCAGGCCTTCTGTTCTAGTATTTAGTTCATTTGAGTTGGTTTTATTTATTTTTTCTGACTGGTGGAGTTAAAGGTACAGCCTCATCTCACATGGTAGTCTGTGTTCCCATTCCTGTTCTGGCTATCCTTTTACTGGTGCGTGTTTTTAACAGCTCTCTTGAAAGCTGGCTAGCTGCAGAAATGTGGATGGATTTCTAGGCTCTTTTCTGTTCCCAGAACTGGTCAATTTGAATAGAACTTGAAATTTTCTATATTAATAAAACCTCATGACATGTGAGAATTTAATACTGGCAGGCTTAATATTTACACAGGTTTATATTTACTGCTTGATTTATTAGGACCCAAGCATGAGGGTTGAGAAGAATGGAATATAGTAAAGCTCAACTTGAGGGTCTGTGTAGAAGCCAGATCCAATTGAGAATTGCATACTGATTCTGGGACAGAAACAAAAAACTGTATACTTAGTTTAAAGTACAGAGTTGAGTTTGCCACACTTGCACAGCTTGTCGATGGGCTGTTTTGTTTGCTTGTCTGTTTTGTTTCACTCTCGGGGTTTTGTTTTGTTTCATGTTAGGGTTTACTTTGTATCCCTAGCTGTCCTAGAGCTCCCAAGTAGACCAGACTGGCCTGGAACACAGAGAGAGAGCCGTCTGTCTCAGTCTCCTGAGTGCTGGGATTAAAGGCGTGTACCATTCCTGGCTCTACTTGAAATGTCCTTTTTAATAGTTATGTGTTAGGCTTTTAGTACTGACAGGACTTGACTAGTATGTAGTTGTGGTTAAATATGGCAGGTGTCATAGTATAATGATCAATTTTACTTTTCTTCATCAAACATCTGCATGCTTGATTGTCTCTGCTTTGACGACTATCATATAAGATTGTGGACCCAGTGATAGGTAGGAAAGGGACTCAGAGTCACCTGAGACAGACTGCAGTGCAGCGGGGCTGGCAGCACTGGAAGCATGGTGTGGTACAATAGAGGTTGGGGAAAATGTGTCTAAAAGATGCTGTTGGGGATATATTAAAAATACAGTTCCACAGCTGCACACAGATAATAGATCCCTTCAGATCGTGTACAGACTGTCTGTGTAATGCTCTTCCAGACGTAGATCAAAATTTGATGGATCGCCTTCAGAGAGTAAATAGCAGTTTGCACAGTCAAATTAGCCGACTGCAGAATATCCGGAATACTATTGAAGAGACCGGGATCTTGGCTGATCGAGCAAGGTCTCGAGTGGAGAGTACAGAGCAGCTGATTGAGATCGCCTCCAGGGAACTCGAGAAAGCAAAAATGGCTGCCGCCAATGTGGTAAGTGACTCTGAAGTTCTGGTGGGTTTTTTGTAGCTGTTGGTGGATTAGAGTGTGCGAGTTTCCGTCCTCCGACCTGGCACTCTGGAGCAGGAGGGCCATGCTGCTCATGATTATTGGAGCAGTTGCTTTTTTCCTGCTGTGGCAAAGTGAACAGAAGCAGAGTAAGACGGGAAAGGTTTGTTTGGTTCCTCAGTGTGGGCAAAGCACTGAGACAGCTGTTGGTAGGGGCAGAAGTATGTGGTGGCTTCTCATATAGCAGGCACATCTAGAAGCCAAGAATGGGACAGAAGCAGAACAGACTTTACCTCTAAAGGCCCATTCCAGTGACCCACTTCCTAAGGTTCCATAGCTTCTCCTAAATGAGGACCAGGTGTTCAAATACAGGAGCCTGAGGGCGTCACTTCAGGTTCAAACATCAGCAATTGTCCCAAAACAGAAAGAACTGGATAAAAATGGAGAGACGTCTAGGCGTCTTTCTCTCACTTGCCTCTTCCACAGCATTCAAAATTGAAATAATTTCTAACCAAAGGTGCCAATCAGAGGTAAAGATCTCTGAAAATAAGAAAAAGCATTTTTTTGTGTAAGAATTTAACAAAAATTTCGTGTTAATACTTGCCTTATGGAACTTAAATAATTCAGTCTTTTGAGAATAAGTGTTTTGTTTCCTCTTCAGTCAATCACTCAGCCAGAGTCTACAGGGGAGCCAAACAACATGACCCTCTTGGCAGAAGAAGCCCGAAGGCTTTCGGAGCGGTAAGCTGTGGTGTGCTTTGTGGTTCAGGCTTTGTGGGTAAAGCTTTGTGGTTCAGGCTTCGTGGTTCAGGCGGAGCACCCTAGCTGACACGTGCATGCTGCCCGGTCCCACCCATGGATACTTTCCGTTGAGGTTTACCCGCTCTGAAGTGTTACCACATAGTCATACTCTTTTTCTTTCACTTCGAAACTAGAATGTTTACCTTAAGTATTAGAATATAATAGTTTAGAACAAAATTATATATTTCACAGATCATATTTTTAACATTAAAGCCTTCAAATTTATAGATTTCTAAGAAACTCAATAGACGTTATTAATTTAAAATTTTCCATTAGTTTTCCAACAAGTATTCAACTTTCAAATCTCAATAGAAAACATATACTAACTCATTATACGTTTGAATGTAAGCCAGAGACACTGACCATTTTTTTTTGTTTGTTTGTTTGTTTTTTTTTTTGGTTTTTTTTTTTTTGTTTTGTTTTGTTTTTTTCAAGACAGGGTTTCTCTGTATAGCCTTGGCTGTCCTGGAACTCACTCGGTAGACCAGGCTGGCCTCGAACTCAGAAATCGCCCTGCCTCTGCCTCCCAAGTGCTGGGTCACTGACCATTTTATTCCTGATTTGTTTGGTTTTTATACTTTTAAATTAATTATAAGATAACTTCTTTGGAAGGCCTTAAATTGCAGGAAGAATCAAATTTTTTTTTTATAATGGCAAGGATGTAGGCATTGTTGAAAGCAAGCGTCTGTGTATGAAGCCCCAGTAGAGAACACTCAGTAGACTAAGGAATACAGACGGAAGCCTTATGCAGATGTGAGACCTGTAGACCTTGCCCAGAGCAGCAGCATTGATGTCTTACAGCTTCTAGGTTATGTTAATCTTAGCAGGGTTTTTTTCTATTCTGGTAAGGGTGAACATGCGAGGCATGTAATCATCTTTGCAGAACATCCATAGTTTCACAGCTGGATTTTCTTACTAAAGGAAGATAGCTGAAAACATGGAGCCTTCCAAGAAAGCTAGGTCTTGAAGATTTACTGATGTAATGGGCTTAATGCAAGGACTCATGATGAAAGTTTCTTACGCCAAGGAGAATGGCCACATACTGGGGTGCCACAATTCAACATGAAACGTTAGAAGCTGAAAATCCATTAGCATTGCTAAGATGCATTGCTTGGCTGGAGTCCCTGTTGATATGTTCATTGCTATTTGGTGTTGCTTTTTCTGCCAGTAATTAAGGAGCATAAGAAAAGTCTGAACAGAGAGGCTGTGTAGAGACTGCAGTAACTGTGTAAAGACTATGAAGTAACTGTAGAGACTGCAGTAACTGTAGAGACTATGTGTGTAGTAGCTGTGTAGAGACTGTGTAGCGACTGTGTAGTAACTATGTAGAGACTGTGTAGTAACTATGTAGAGACTGTATGGTAACTGTGTAGAGACTGTAGTAACTGTAGGGTTTGTTGTGTTGCTGACTAGATACATGGTTTCTGGTTAGCACAATGCTAAATTACTCATATTCTAAAGTTAGTTGCCTGCTTCCTTCTCTCTCCTCTCTGTACTCTGAGACATTTTTACTTCGTAACTCATCTGGCCTAGAACGCTAATCCCCCTGCCTCAGTGCTAGGGATATGGGCAGAAGCTACTACATTCTCAACCAAAAGGTGGTTTTTCTAAGAAAATACAAATTTGTCCCTGTAGGGTTTTGTGCCACTGATTTTCTTAGAAAATACTCTTTTTTTCAGTTTACAGATGCTTTTTATAAATTTAGGTGCCTGAAATGATTTTGAAGCTCCAAATGGGACTTTGCTGTATTCCTAGATGTCTGTCTATATTAGTACATGTAAATATAACAAAGTAATTGTTACCTAAATGGTACTTGTTTCCCTATTGAACCGTCTGTTTCATGTGTGTTTTTTATTTTTCCTCCTACATGTACAGTCATAAACAGGAAGCTGATGACATTGTACGAGTGGCAAAGACAGCCAATGAGACTTCAACTGAGGCGTATAATCTGCTTTTGAAGACCCTGGCAGGAGAAAATCAAACTGCGTTGGAGATTGAAGAGCTTAACCGGAAGTGAGTGTAATTGGGAAGTGGCCTAGTCCTGCTCTGCGAAGAATCGGGTGCTGTGGATTTGGGGGTTCTCCTCATGTACATGAGGTTCATTAAGTGCTGTGGCTGATGGCTGCACATCATGCTTTCAGAGTGGTGGTGTGATTGAAAGGGGGAGTGCAGCCACACCAAACTCTGTACCTGCCAAGACAGTAAGCAGACTAGCCATGTACTTAAGATTCTTCATATATGGAAACTGGAGAGAGGAAATTCCAGTGGTGTGGAGAAAGTGCGCTGAGCTGCCAACCTTTACCCAGGGAGAATGTGTAAATAGAATAATCCTAATTTGAAAGGTTAGGGACCAGAAGCGTTTGGGACTTAAGAGACATATTTTTTGAACATTTGAATACATAATGAGATTATGGATTATATTCAAGTCTAAACACAAAGTTCATTTATGCTCCCATATACATAGCCTAAAATGTTACATAGTATTAGTAGTGTATCTTCAGTTTGATAGCAGCCCTCACGTGGGATTAGGTGTGGAATTCTCCTCCTGTGTTCTTACAGTAGTGCTAAAAACGTTACAGGGTTAGAATTTGGGGTTAGGGATAACCAGTCTATATACAGTAAGCTAAATAGAATTGAAAAAAATGCGATGTAACTTTTAGCTAAGTGTTACTATCAGAATAAGAGCGTTGATACATTTCCTTTGAGGTGTTTGGAGATGTTGTCCCAGTGATAGTGACTGGATTGTTTCTGGTTAATATTAAGATGTAAAAAACAAAACAAACAAAAAACCCCAGCTTTTTAAAACTTGAATTCCATCATTTGTTTCTTAGGTATGAACAAGCAAAGAACATCTCTCAGGACCTGGAGAAGCAGGCTGCCAGAGTCCATGAGGAAGCCAAGCGAGCAGGTGACAAAGCCGTAGAGATCTATGCCAGTGTGGCCCAGCTGACCCCTGTGGACTCTGAGGCACTGGAGGTATGTGTGCAGAGGCTCTGGTCACTGGGATCCCATCACACCCTTGTCCCTCTAGTCTGAATAAGAGCCATTTTGACAGTGCCCTGCCTCTCCCTTCCAGACCTACACCTGACTCACTGGTAAAGGTGAGTTCTACGTTTAATACTCAGATAGAACTTAGTGAGATGAAGAAGTAGAGATGTGAAGGAGCAAAGATTACCTGGTGATATGAACACTGGTCTAGATGTCCCATGTAAGTCCAAACAGTGATCCATCTGAGTTCCTTGAAGCACAGGATGGCTAGCGCCTACCTCCTAGGCATTGTGTAACAGATACCTAGACAGCAAGAAGAACCATACCAGCCTGGGAGCACTATACCAGCATCCTCAGGAGCAGGTAGAATATTCAGGAGTTGGTAGTGTTTTATTTCATTCTGTAGGCATATATTTTTTCAACCTACTTTAATAAGGGTTCAACCTTTCCTCTAGCCCACCACCCAACAGAGGTAGTGGAAAAGAAAAGTTATTAGAGTTTGGGGGACGTGGACCTATTCAGCAGTAGTTCCTTGGGGTTGAGCTCAATCTTTTTTTCTCAGCAATTCAGTCCTGTAGCAAACACCAAATGCAATTCAGCAGCTGCAGTCCAGCCCTCTAGACAGGCAGACACCAGACAGCTGTAGTTCAATCCTGAAGAAACTGCCAGGCTTGCCAGCTGGCCTAAGGCAAGGCTGCAGGAACCTCACGAGCAGTTCTTGGGAGTTTCAATGGTGGCATTATCACAAATTGAGCTCAACAACGCTATGTAAGGCAAACCAATGCTCAGTGCTTGTCTCCCTCTGTCTGTGGGGTCATATTTATACTCCTTCACCAAATGTCCTTTCACCTGTGTCTGTCTGCTTCAGGAAAACATTCTTTCACGTGTCTGCTTTAGCAAGACATCCTTTCACCTGTGTGCCTCAGCAAAACATTGTTTGACGTAACTGACTTTCCAAAGAAACAAGAAGTTTCCGCTTCATCATTCTAACCATGGCTCCTCAAACAAAGCCTCCATGGCTATATGTTTAATACTAAGCTTGAAATGTACTGTCTTATTTCCTATGTCTGAGGTGCCAACTGGTATCACAAGGTTGAGGTCTCTTCAGACACCTAATGCCATCTGAGTCCATTTGTATGGCGTGGGGAAAGAGATCAGACTGACCTGGTGGTGGTGGTGGCAGTCAGGGATGTAGTGGGGGCAGCTGCAGGAGGGAGAGATAGGGGACCCCAAGGAGCTAGCTTCTTGTGTATAGACTATTCTGCATCTTGACTGGGGTATGGGCTAGCTGAAGCTATGTATTCATCAAAGTACAGGAAACACTGGAAAATCACAACACACACACATACAAATTTTTGCCACCTGCTATCTTTTAAAACTGTCAATGGAGCCCTAAATCTTAAGAGTTCCTATGATACCTTGTCATTCACTGTCATCATTTTGTTTAAAAGTAATGACCTTCCATGTTTGTCACAGAATGAAGCAAATAAAATCAAGAAAGAAGCTGCAGATCTGGACCGTCTGATTGACCAGAAGCTAAAGGATTATGAGGACCTCAGGGAAGACATGAGGGGAAAGGAACATGAAGTAAAGAACCTTCTAGAGAAGGGAAAAGCTGAACAGCAGGTTAGTTTGATTTGCTGCTGGCTGTGATTCTTGAGGTAACAATTTAAACTGCTCGGGTGGGAGCCTAGCCTGTCTAGCTCGCGGTCTCTCTGTATGTTTCAGTCTCTGGGCTGGGGCTGTGAGGGTCTTGTCTTTAGTGGGAAAGGTGACCCAGGAAGGTTTGTCCTCTGACCTGCCGTGCATTTGCAGACTGCCGACCAACTCCTAGCTCGAGCTGACGCTGCCAAGGCTCTTGCTGAAGAAGCTGCTAAAAAGGGACGTGATACCTTACAAGAAGCCAACGACATTCTCAACAACCTGAAAGGTATGGGGTCTCGTAGCAGCAGCACCTTCTGCATGCCCTCCACAGAGGCGGTCACCCATTTACTTTTTCGTTTTGTTTTTAGCACGATTCTCTCGGAACAAATAGTGTGGTAATTCCCACAGACTATTTAGGTGCAGTAGTTAACCTTTTACCATCTTTCCTCAATCCTCCACACGTGTGTGTGTGTGTGTGTGTGTGTGTGTGTGTGTTTGCATGTATGCATATGTATATGTGTGTGGGTATGTGCACATGTGTGTGTAGACCTGAAATCAGACTTAAGGTATTTTCTTTGCTGGCTCTCCACTTTTATTTATTGAGGCAGGATCTCTCACCAAACCTGGAGCTGATGTATTTGAAAGAAAAATCAGGGTGCCTCTGTCTTCTTGCTCCATCACTCTTCATTGAAGACCAAAAGCCACGAGTGGGAGGGTGGCCTTCAGTTAGACACCATAGTCTGCCTGCTCAGCTGACTTTCAGTGATATATGGAGATTATCTTTCGTTTTTTCTGACTCTGGTACCTAATTCTTCATTTTAATGAAACATGCCCAATCCACTGAGGGGCTGATTCATGTCTGATAAAAGTAATCACAGCCTCTATAAATGAGGAGGTTTGGCAGGCATACTAGCTGCGAGTGGGAGCTTTGGTGTCAGCGGGCCTGTCTGTACCCCTGCTCCCTGGGTCAGCCTCTTCAGTAGCTGGTTTTCTCATTTATAAGAAGAGTGTCATGGTGCCTGACACACAGTTGACACTAAAGACCCTGACGACAGCGGTCCCATTCTCGGGGCCCTGCTTCTCAAGTAGAACCCTTCTCAGAAAGAAACAGATGTGCATTTGACCTGGAAAACCTTCTGCACGGGCCTGTTTTCCTCCTCATATGAGATTTCGTCCCCAGTGGTCTTGTTTTTTTTTTTTTAAAAAGAAAAAGAAAAAAACCGATTTTTATCTATTATAAAACAAAATCCAATTGCAGTTTTGTGAAAGGTTTTTTTCTCGGCAGTTTAATTCTAATACATATTTTGCACTCCTTTTAGATTTTGACAGACGCGTGAATGATAACAAGACAGCTGCGGAAGAAGCTCTTAGGAGAATTCCCGCCATCAACCGGACCGTAGCGGAAGCCAATGAGAAGACAAGGGAGGCACAGCTGGCACTGGGCAATGCGGCAGCTGACGCCACTGAGGCCAAGAACAAAGCCCACGAAGCGGAGAGGATCGCCAGCGCCGTGCAGAAGGTGAGCGCTTCCGGCTCGCACACCGCGCACACACAACTCTCTGGAATCATCCTTGTCTGTTTCTTTTCTTTCCAATACTAATGAGACTATTTGTAAGTACACTGACTGAAGAAAGAGAGTCAGGAAAAGGACTTTCTACTGTCTCCGGTGTCTGACTGAGCTGCGAAGAGGGTGGTCTTTACGTCAGAGTCCCCGCCTATAAAAGTTCCTGCTCTCTCCTACGTAAGCGTAAGCGTTCTCCAGTCCCTCCAGAAAGCTGCTGTGGCCAGTACTGCCTACACGCTTCACTGTAAAGAGGCATTTCTTCAGGCCGGCTCTTTTTATTTAAAGATTCATCTTACTTATTTTAAGGAAAGATTAATGCTTGTTTTAAAATTTTCTGAGAATCACAAACAATTTTCTTTACAAGGATTGGTTTTAAATAGGTTCTGTTTCATAAGATGCTCCCATTTCAGGATGTGGTCTTTTGTACACGAGGCTACACTCACAAGAGTGATCAGGCAGCCTTTGAATTTAACATATATCCAAGTGAGAGAGCGTAATCACTACAGTGTGGTGGAAAGTGTTCACAGTTAAACTTTTAATTGTTCTCTGTGTGTGACCTCAGCTAAACGTGGTTCTAATAGGACAGAAAATTCTAAAGAGTAAAGAAGAGAGCACAGAGGAAAACACTGTGGTGTAAAATGCTGTTGTGGTTGACAATAATTTTTTTTTTTTAATGAGAACCTAGTAAATGAGAGTTGAGTCATGTGATGTACGTTCTGGATGGCACCCTGAGCCATTCTACAGATTGTAAAAGGGAGGAGGAATGTGCTGTAGGACAGGGAAGGCTGCCTCTGAGCAGTTGCTTCTTCTGTACCTAGAATGCCACCAGTACCAAGGCGGACGCAGAAAGAACCTTCGCAGAAGTTACAGATCTGGATAATGAGGTGAACAGCATGTTGAGGCAGCTGGACGAAGCAGAGAACGAGCTGAAGAAGAAGCAAAAAGACGCTGACCAGGACATGATGATGGCAGGGATGGTAAGAAGCGGAGTGGAGGGGTGCTGACTGGGAACCCCCCACCCCAACGCCTTTTTCATGTGAGCTCCAGTTTGTATTGCAATTCATCAAGAATTGGGTCAGTCGCTTACGTAGAAGACAAAGAATCTGGCTCCTCTGCCAGGGACTGATGTTGCACAATTGCCCAGTCCCAAAGCTTCTCCCACAGCTGCAGCTCCAGAACACTTAAAACAAAACAAAAACCAAATAAAACACAATTGTGGGTATGTGATGTTTTTAAATGTCATTTGAATGGATAATTCATACATGGGATAAAACTAAAAGAAAGAGATTACAGTGAAAAGCCAATTTCTTTCTTAGTTTTTCCAGCTGCTTGCTCACTAGAGGCAGAGGCCAGTTTCTTGTACAAGACACTTGTGATGCATTCTGTAGTACTACACAGAAACACACCACCTTAAGCCTGCTTTCATTGTGCACTGTCTGTGGTAACATACATGTATCATGCCACGTGGAAGAGTGGATCTGTGAACCTACAGTATAAGGGAGAATGAGGGTCAGCTCTGTCCATTTGGTGCTGTGTTTTGCATTCAGAAGAACCTCCTGGAGTGGTAGTGTGACTGTCCCTGTCCTGTTTGGTATCGCAGCCACAGGGACAGTATATGTCAGCTTGTTTACTCACACCCTTGCAATGTCAAGGAGAAGCCCAATTTTCTAAAGCCCCCAAAACAAGGCCTCTCGCTGTGGGTTGTGTTTACTTTGGGATAGAAAAGAGAAATGCAAGGTCTGTGGAAGTGATACCAATTTTGTACACCACTCTGTACAAACAGCTGAGTTGTTTTATTTGGAGTTTTATTTATTTTTTGTTTTGTGTTTGTCTGTCTGTTTGTTTGTTTGAGACAGGATGGTTTTACTATGTACCTTTGACTGACCCAGAGCTCTATGTACACTATGATAGCCTTGAACTCATAGAAATCCTCCTGTCTCAGCTTCCCAAATACTGGGATTAAAGGTATTCACCACCATGCCTGGCTATAAAGAGCTGAGATTTTAATCTTTTTGTTGGATTGTTCTGTGATTTTTTTCTTTAATGCAAAGCGAGGCTCAAATGAAAATTACCATGAAGCAAATCAGTTTTTCTCTCATATGCAGTCTCTCTGGACTTCATTTTTGATATTACATTTATTTATTACATGTGTTTTGGATGCATATGTGCCATAAAGTACATGTAGAAGTCTTGGGACAACTTATGGGAGTTGGTTCTTTCCTTCCACCATGTGGATTTCAGCACTAGAACTCAGGATGTCAGACTTAGTGGTGAGCCCTCGTGCCCATTCAGCCATCTTGACAGCCCTGTGGATGTCACTCTGACGGAAGAAACGTTGTATGTAGATCACTGACAACAGTGAAAGATACATGTTTATGAGTTCAAAAAAGGAATATGGGTTTAATTCAAAGAGCGAAAAGTAAGTTTCTCTTTTGTCCTTTTTGGCCCATAACTTTTTGAGAGCAGCAAGCCACCCCCCTGTGTACTCTCTCTTTTGTAATTATATCAGTTTTGAAAGTCCACCATTCAGGTAGTATCGCCTGAGTCTAACATTTTCTTCAAGCAGAAGGGTTGTGGTTCTTTCTGAAAGACGCCAAAGGTCACAGGTTAAACACAGCACAATCCTGTGCCCCAGTCCCAGAGACTCACAGGAAGCCTGCCTGTATGAGCTCCGAGAACAGCTGCAATTTGAACTGAGTTAATTTTTTTTTCTGTTTTCAAAATTTTCACAATGTTTTGATCCCCAAATGTTTGCTTTGTCCTGACCCCAAAACTAGGAAAAATAATTAGTGGCCGGGAGTGCAAAGCCACTCCTTTCTGTCCTGGTTGGGTTTGTCTGAGAGGGAGAGCATCTGCTTTCTGATACAGAGATGCTTCCTTTTCCCCAGCTGCTTCCTGTGACTCATGCTGTGTGTGTTTGTCCAGGTTTCATGGAACTTTCCCAAATATGTTTACCTTTGGTTGACTTTGAAAATATCCATTGTTTGTGTGTGTGCGTGTGTGTGTGTGCGCGTGTATGTGTGTGTGTTTGTTTATAGGTTGGCAGAGAACTTTCAGAAAAGCCTCACTTTCTGGAGAAAACTCTCCAAGAATAGAACACCCCTAATAATCAGGGCCCTAAGAATATCCACATTCTAGAATAATAATTCCTACACTCAACCCATACTTAAAATAACCTGTTTCTACTTAATGTACTTTCTCATGTGTTTGCTCATGTGTTTCAAGGTATTCTTGAGTGGGGGGAGGGAGAAAATAGGATAGTATTGATTTTCTGACATTAAGTGTACCCAGGCATGGTAGTACAGTCCCAGCACTTGGAAGGCTGAGATACAAGGATCTTGTGTTTGAGACCAGCTTAGGATGCATAGTAAGTCTGTCTCAAAAAAAAAAAAAAAAAGCGTATACTGTTCTATGCAGTAGAAATAACATCCTCCACCTGAAGATACCACCCACAAAAACCCTGCAGTGAGAGAGACTCTGATTCATTACTTAAGAAAAGGGGAACACATCTGAAAATAGACCTGTTGGCTCACTGGAGAAAAATATTTAGAGAAGAAGAAAACACAGAGTCAGAAGTATTCATGCTGTTTATTCTCTTCCACTGCAGGCTTCGCAGGCCGCTCAGGAAGCTGACCTCAATGCCAGAAAGGCCAAAAACTCTGTCAGCAGCCTCCTCAGCCAACTGACCGACCTCTTGGAGCAGCTGGGTAAGTAACAGAAGAGTTGGTGCAGCCACCGCTCACAGGTCTGAGTCCACTGGTTCAGAGGTGCCATTGGTGGGAGTTCTCTGAAAGCATTCGTTAACACATCCATATTACTGTTTCATTTAGTTCTTGCTTATTTCAAGATATACACTTTTTTTTTTTCTTTTTTTTTGCTGTGTCTTGCTTGGCAGAACCTTGTAAGGGCAGCTTGCATCGTCCAACACTGCTAAGGCTGCCCATTCTAGAGTGAAAGTGACTGGAGGTGCCAAGAAGGACACCATGGTCTTCACCTTTGAAGATGAGCTGACAGCTGAGGGTGCCACTATGGCCAAGGTCCAGCATGCAATTAAACAGCCATTTCCCCTCAGTTCCACCGGCTGGTGGAACACCTTTAAGGGATTTGAAAAGAAAGTCTCAGTGGTAGAATAAAACTGTACTTGAAGCTGACTGTGCTTCAGAGCTCAGAATTCTCTTCACTTCCCAACCAAAGAACAATTTGATGAAGTGAAAATTTCCACCCCAAAAGAGAGCAAAATTTTGTTTTGTTTTATTTTGTTTTCAAGGACTTATAAGCACACTGAGCTCTCATTTTAACCCAGTTTGGCAGAGAGTGGATCTTTTTTAGGACCTATGTCCTTTTGTCAGCAGGCTCCATTATGAAAGAGTCATGTAGCCGCTGAAGACTGGAGATTTTTTTATGGTTTTTTTTGTTTGTTTGTTTGTTTTTTTCTGAAAGAGGAGAGGAATAATATTTTATCTGTCTCAGAGACCAATAATAATAAATTATGTACCTGCAGACAAGCCTAGAAGGAACACAGTCTAAAGCAGGGGCTTTACACCTTGCTTTATCTGTGAGGTTGTACAAAAGCATGCAAATGATTCTTGACCATCTGAGAGTCGGTGAGGCAGACTGGGCTCAGGAAACTGCTCCTTTTTCTGATTTCATGTTCCATAGAGCATCTTCTTCCGAAAGAAACTTCGATTTTGTTTCTTGCTACATTTAGAGCGAAGCTTTGCTTGTATTACCTTGGCGTTTCAACCTCGGCCGTTTTCCATCAGAAGGTTCCTAGTGGTGTCTAACTCTTACAAGCAGGAAGTGACCCCCCCAAGTTAGCCCATCTTCCCTGAAACCTAGGAGTTGAGGATGTTTGCTTCTATCTTAGAGACTTTGGCATCTTTGATGATACTGAAGTGGTCCACAGATTACACATAGAAACCTACAGAGGATTGAGTCTTACTAAATCACCTTCTTCAGTATAAGCAAGGTCTAAGACATGGTGCTTGTGAATTTAGAAACACATCCTCCGAGGGCTGGAGAGATGGCTCAGTGGATACAAGCACTAGCTGCCAAGCTTGACAACCTGAGTTCAGTCCCTGGAACCCTCATAGTGGAAAGAGAGAACTAAGTCCTGCAAGTTGTCCTCTGACCTCCACATACATTCTATGGCATTCATGCAGACATGCATGTACACATACAAGCACAGTAATAAATAAGAAATATTTAAAAATTAAAATATCCTGTGAAAAACACTTTCTCAAAAAAAAAAAAAATCTGTTCTAGTATTAATGATACACTCCGCCCACATCCGTTGGGTAGATCAGTACCCCTCAGGCCCTTGAACGACACGCAGGTCGGGCTGCCTTTGCGTCAAGGAGCTGCTGGCCTTAGCTCAGGACAAAGCACAGGCACTTAGGAGTCAAGCTCCAGTTCTCACGGAATGAGCTCGTTCTCTTTTGTGCACTTCCTGTCTACAGGACAGCTGGACACAGTGGACCTGAACAAGCTCAATGAGATCGAAGGCTCCCTGAACAAAGCCAAAGATGAGATGAAGGTCAGCGACCTGGACAGAAAGGTATCTGACCTAGAGAATGAGGCCCGGAAGCAGGAGGCAGCCATCATGGACTATAACCGGGACATAGCAGAGATCATCAAGGACATTCACAACCTGGAGGACATCAGGAAGACCCTACCGACCGGCTGCTTTAACACCCCGTCCATCGAGAAGCCCTAGCGGCGGGAGGGCTGTAAGACGGTGTCCCTGACAGGGGGCCCTGTAAGGCCTTGGTGCCTTGACACAAAAATTACACTTTTCAGACCCCCACTTCTCTGCTGCTCTCCGTCACTGTCCTTTTGACCCAAGAAAAGTCAGAGTTTAAAGAGAAGCAAGTTAAACATTCTTAACCAGGAACAAAGGGTTCTGCCTAATAAAGTCTCTCCTCCACTCCTGTCAGCACCCTACCGGAACTTTCCTTGTTTGCCTGAAGTCACAGCATCTTCCAGTGGCATACCCACATCATGTGAACCTTTTTATGCCAGGGCAGACCCAGCCCCCTCTCCTCTCTCAACACCAGCAGGACCTATCTCAGTACTCATATTTCTATGAAGGAAATGTTTGGCTCCTCATCATAGCATTGAGATGGCCAATATGTCCAGTCTGCATCTTCTGCCTCCTTTTTGAAACAAAAGGAAATAAACATCCTGTGCCAAAGGTATTGGTCATTTAGAATGTTGGTAGCCATCCATCCATCCATCCATCCATCCATCCATCCATCCATCCATCCATCAGACAGACACTCTGACTGTTGGAGCATAGGACATTGAGCCATGGTGGGTAATAGTGTAGTTACATATGGGTCTCCAAGAGAACATGGCTCAAAGATGCTTAAGATTTTCTCCTGTATTAATTGACTAGGAAGATACACGTTTTGCAAATCCTCAGGCAGCTGACGAAAAGTCTGGATGGGCAGCTTGCACACACCACCACACTAGGTAGCTTTTGATATTTGTATAAACAGGACTTAATGCAGAAGAAACAGAGATGTGATAACCACTCAAGTTTTTTCCCCAAGTCTTACTAATTCTCAGAGCTTTGTTAGTATGTTAGTCTTGGAACTATCGTTACGATATCTATCAAAACAGTTGTCCTCCAAGGTCTTGACCAATGAAAGAAGAGCACAGCTTTTCCCCATGTTTTCTGGGAAGTGGATGGAATTGGGATGTAACCTGTATCCTTAGGATTCTGTAAGTGCATTTCTTTGTCTCTGTTGGAGAGAGATGTAACGTCTGGCCTTCAGCTCCACTTCTCTGATGGTTCCGTTCTTTCCAGAACTCTTCAAAACACATCACTGTTTGCCAGATCCTGGTGGCGAACGCTGCTCTCAGTGTTTCTCAAGGCAGCCAACCCCTTCTAGTGCCTGCACTTTGTGGCTCTGCCCACTCAAGGCCTTTCCTCTGTGTGGAGAGGGAAGATCCATGCATGGCATTTCCTAGTGGGCTTCTCAACCTCTGATCCTCAGCTCGGTGGTTTCCTTAAGACCACACTGTGACAGTTCCCTGCCACACACCCCCTCCTCCTACCTACCTGCCTCTGAGATTCATATTTAGCCTTTAACACTATGCAATTTTGTACTTTGCGTAGCGGGGGAAAGAAACTATTATCTGACACACTGGTGCTATTAATTATTTGAAATTTATATTTTTTGTGTGAATGGATTTTGTTTATCATGATTATAGAGTAAGGAATTTATGTAAATATTCCCAGTCCTCCCAGAGTGGCACTGTCTGCTCACGTCTCTGCTCAGTTTTCCCTCTCTGGCACAGAAACCTGTACACCTCCTCCCTTCCATCCCTCTCTGAGTCATGCCTGGTCCAGTGTTCTGCTCCACCTCTGACTGTTTGCAGCACCTTCACTATTTGACAGGACGCCTGCTCACCTCCACAGCCTGACCAAAGAGGGCCCTCTTCCCCGTAGCTCTGACCATCTGGGCTGCAACTCTGTGCAGTTCTCAGTGCCTGCCCTGGAGCTGTAGCCAAGCTGACAGGGTACAGGGATTCGGAAAGTTTGCTGATGGAACCTTCCCACACGGGTCAGTTTTGTAAGGGAGCATGTGATGACTGAGCACTTGAGGGCATCGGCACAGTGCTACTGATGAGAAAGGAGGCTCTGCTCAGCCTGTCTCCATCTCTGTTGGGCATACAGAGATTATCACAGATTCTCAGCTAGGCATCCCTGAGGTTGTGCTCTTGCTCCTCCAAGGCCTTCTCTGCTTTTGCAGAGGTGCGACCCCACCAAGTGCAGTGCTGATTGGCTAGTTCCTCTAGTGCAAGCTCACCACCTTAACATTTTGGTCACAGTTGCAAAAAAAATGGCTAAAACAGACCACCAGCATCCTTTGGGTCAACTCCACTCCAGGAGGTCCTAGGCGCCGGTGGGTGGGGTGTTTGCTTTGTCTTCTCCATCTTTGTGGTATATTTTTAAACAGAATTTTATTTTTAAAAATGAAAGTTATTTACAAGATGATACCTTATTACACTCCTGTGACGCAGCCATTGCTTTATTGTATAGTTCCAATAATCTGTATTTTATGTAATCAAATGGACAGAATGGCTGCTGTAGAATGCCGGGTGTCACACGGAACAGATTGTTTTATTCCCCGCCCCCCGCCCCCCCCCCCCATGGAATTTTCCTTTGATTCCAACTGTGGCCCTTTTAAATGTGCCTTCACTTTAGCTGTTTGCCTTAATCTCTACAGTCTTCCCCCAGGGAGGTTAATAAAGCGCAACACTTGGCATTTTTTATGTTTAAAAAAGAAAACAGTATTTTATTTATAATAAAATCTGAATATTTGTAACCCTTTATATCTTGTGTGGCCTAAATGCAGTGCTAGGACATAAAATGTTTAAAAGGTTTAATGAATGGACGTCTGCTTATAGTGCCTTTGACTGACTTGTTTTCCTTGAGAACCACCCAGTGCTGTCTGTTTGTTACTTGTACTGGGGTTTGAATTTAAGTTCTCCAACATGCTAGGCAGATACTCTGCCAATTGAACTACATCCCTTTCTTCTTCTTCTCCTTCTCCTTCTCCTTCTCCTTCTCCTTCTCCTTCTCCTTCTCCTTCTCCTTCTCCTTCTCCTTCTCCTTCTCCTCCTCCTCCTCCTCCTCCTCCTCCTCCTCCTCCTCCTCCTCCTCCTCTTCCTCCTCCTCCTCCTTGTCCTTCTTCTTCTTCTGATTTAGTTATTTTATCTTATTCAAATTGTGATCTTCATTGGGATCCAGAAAGTTAGCAGCCTTTCTCTTTATAGAGCTAGATTGTGAGTGTTAACTCAGCTTTTAGCACAGAAGTGGCCTGGGAGCAAAGAGAACCAAGTGAGGAGCCTCAATGTCTAAAACTGCTTATAAGAATTCAGATGTGGTGGCTTACATCTGCAATCCCAGCACTCGAGGCCAGCCTGGGCTACAGAGAGACCGTGGCTCATTGAGCAGAGCACTTGCAGTGTAGACATGAGAATCTGGAGTTAAATCTCCAGAACCTTCATAAAACAGGACTTGGTGGAATACATCTGGATCTTTGCTCAGATCTTTGCTCCTGTATACAGAGGGGAGACCGGAGAATCCTCAGAAGCTAGTAGCCAACTAGCCTGCCATATTAGTTAGTGGCAAACAAGGGACCCTGTATCAAACAAGGTAGAAGGCAGGGACAACACCCAAGGTTGTCCTCTAATCTCCATGTGTGCATGCATACACTTCCACTCACAAACCAGAATACAGGCACACAGTGTACACACAAAAATAAACCAAACAATAAAATCCACCAGCTGGAGCTTACAGAACCCCTGATACAGTCTCAGTATCTTAACTGTCACAACAGAGCTGCTTTGGGCTCCCTGAGTAGCAATGCCTGTGAAAAGCTGCCTTTCAGTATGTAAATGCTTTTAGTTACTGATGAAAATTTTTCTCAGACTTAAAATAGACCAAAAGGGAGAAGCAAGCTGCATTTGTTGTGTTAGATTGGTGGCTCGTCCAGACAGATTGCACCAGCACAGCACAGTTCCATGGGAGAGAGGTTTATTGAGGGTTGAGGACAAAAGGAGGGGGTGACGAAGAAGAAGGAAAGAGAGCGAAGGTCAGGGGGGCATCTGCCTTTTATTTGGGCTGTGATGTAACCACGCGCACCACAGGTAAAGGTGGGCAGGTGGACCAGGTGGACACTGGGAATGTATGGTAATTGCCCTGGCAACAGACGTAGGAGTCCTTTCATAGTCACTTAGGGGTGACATCACTGTCATTGAGGGATTCAGAGGTGACCTGTGACTATAAAGCCGGTTCCTGATGCCAACAGCATTAACAGGGCAGATGTGATGTTCCATCCAGGGCACAGGGGGACAAGTGGAGACATCCAGGCGAGACATTGTAGAGCTAGAAGTGGCAGGAAGGGTTGGGGCCTACAAATGCCTCCCTGGTTCCCTGCTTATCTCCCAAGGCCCTTTGAATCCTGTGCTTCCTTTTCTAATATCATAAACTGTTATAACCGTGGTTTCTGTAAAGAGCTTCTAACCAGACCTCCTCAGAGAAAGCTTTG
The DNA here is from genome assembly GCF_011762505.2 of Arvicanthis niloticus. Taxonomy (NCBI): domain Eukaryota; kingdom Metazoa; phylum Chordata; class Mammalia; order Rodentia; family Muridae; genus Arvicanthis; species Arvicanthis niloticus. Next base: position 40,429,157 of record NC_047667.1, on the reverse strand, counting down.
GAGATACTTGGTTAACCTTTACCTGAAGAGTCACAACCCTCCTCTCGCCCATCTGCAGGGTCTGACTAAGAAGGGAACGTTAATCCTTTAGCTACCGTGTAGGAGTGATGGGTCAAGTGGTTAAATCTTGCTACCATCATTTCCCCCAAGTTTACAGCTTAAATAAACAAGCCCCTTGGCACCAGCTTCACCTATAGGACACCTCAAATGGGACACTTGGCAGTCAAGAGGATGGTGGGGCAGAAAACAAGGACACCTGCCTGAGGCACAGGGAGACCCAGCCTGTAGAAAGAGCCACTCTCCCAGACCCATGGTTTATGAAAATAGAAACTGGGCCATTTTAAATTCTATGGGATTGTGTCTGTTCACCCTAAGCATGTTGAAATGAAGTATTAACAAGTTCAGGGTGGGAAGGGGAGAGTGGTGTGCAGAGATGGCTCTGAAGTTAGGAGCACCCACTCCTGCAGCCTGGTCCTCAGGAGTTGTGAACACCTTCACTGAGCAGCTCACAAATGCCTGTAACTCCAGCTCCGAAGGGTCCAACGCCCTCTTCTGCCTCAATGAGCAATTGCACTCACAGGCACACACACTCACATATAAATACAATTTTTAAAAATATTTAAGGGAGGCTGGAGAGATGGCTCAGTGGTTAAGAGCACTGACTGTTCTTTCAGAGGTGCCGAGTTCAAATCCCAGCAACCACATGGTGACTCACAACCATCTGTAATGGGATCTGATGCCCTCTTCTGGTGTGTCTGAAGACAGTGACAGTGTACTCATATAAACAATAAAATAAATCTTTTTAAAAAAATCTTTAAGGGTAATTTCTTTTAATCAACAAGCAGGGTTGGGGGAGCAGTTCTGCTAAGTATCTCTGCAGTACAATCAATTTAAACTTATCCCTGACTAACTTACAAGTAAAGGAGACTCAGACTATGGTTATTTTATTTGGCTTTGACAATTACTGGGAGTAACCCCAAGTCTACTCTTCTAAATGCTGGCCTGGCTACCTCCCCAGATACTTGCTGTTTCTCCTGGCCATGTGCTCATGGTTCCTCTCCCCGCATGGCAGCTTCCTCTCTTCTCTCCTTCTGCTTCCTCTTCTCTCCTCCTCCAACCAGGTCACACCAAACCCACCTACCTCTAATTCCTCTAGTAACTGGCTGTAGCCAGTTTTATTTAACCAATGGTTTTAAATCAAGGAACAAGACTTACACAACAAAAGCTTGTAAAAGTAAGAATTCACTGGTAGACCTAGACCTTGCGGTACAGAATTTAGCCTTACAATATGTAGTAACAGACCAAACCTCAACTGATCTCAGAGGCAGCCCTTGTTCAGGAGAGCTATTCCCTGCCTCTTGGGATTACACAGTTCACATTAAGGCTTGATGTCACTGAAGCAGAAGTGAAATACATTCTTTTGCTCTCTGGCTTCTGAAGCCAGAGAGCCAAAGTGCAAATCCAAAGGATGCATGGATTGGAAGTTCAAACCTGAGAAACTTGACATTTACTTTGTCTTTTCTTTAACTCCTCTCTGTCAAAAGTTCCTTCTTCCCTTTCCCCAGGACAGTGTAGCCTAATGTGTCGAGGAGTCACATACTCTGTTGGAACTGTCTGGTCCACCCGGAGTCTAACACCACGGGCCTGCCTGGCTGTTAGCCTGGCCCTCAGCACGCTTTCATCATTCAAGCATCCCCTGATGGCCCTTCAAGTCATTTCCACCTGCAGTGACACCTTTAGGCTGGAAGGCAGTAGTTACTGAGGTTTTCTGAGTGGCAGGGAAGTAATTGTTTGTCTCCTCTTGCACCTGCTAGCTTCTCTCCCTCCTTCCACCCACGTTCTGTACCCTCAGCCTCCTACTTGAGCATATACTGTCTCTTATTTGAAAGGAGATAAATAAAACCACTTGTACCAAATGATGTAGCACATGATGCCACAGACTGCAATTAGCTCCTGAGATCTGGTCAGTAAGGCCTGGCTTCCCGGCTTCCAACTTCACACCACCCCCTCCCACATCCGTCCCTTTGTATCTGTGGATTGTAGAAGGAGCCCCTCCTGCAGCCTGGTCCAATCTCCTAACTCTTTGGCATGATTTTCAGTAAAATTGTAACTGATTGGTTGCATTCTCCCGAGCCTCAGAATGAATATAGGCCATAAAGGTATAACTCAGGGTAGTTTGTATCTGTTAAAAGTTTAGCAGCAGGCCCTTGATTGTGTCTGTGACCTTGCCAGGTGCGTGCCTTTAATCCTAGAATTTGGAAAGCAGACAGATCACTGTAATTTCCAAGTCACTCTTGCCTATATAGGGAGTTCTAGGCTGGCCAGGGATACACAGTGAGACCCTGTATCAAAGAAAAAGCAAAGTAAAATAAAAAGGAAACGTAGTTGGGGCTGGTGTGGTGTTGAGCAGGTAAAAGCACTCGCTGTGAAGCCTGGCCTCCTGGGCTCCGTCCCTGACACCCCCTGGGATCAGGAGAGACCAGACTCTTGTAATTGTTTTTGACCTCTGTACACATGCTGTGCCACGGCATAAATATGCACCCCACACACAGACACATACATAAATGCAATTTTTTTTTTTTTTTTTTTTTTTTTTTTTTTTGGGTTTTTCGAGACAGGGTTTCTCTGTGTAGTCCTGGCTGTCCTGGAACTCACTTTGTAGACCAGGCTGGCCTCGAACTCAGAAATCCTCCTGCCTCTGCCTCCCAAGTGCTAGGATTAAAGGCGCGTGCCACCACCGCCCGGCATGCAATTTTAAATTTAAAAAATATCACCTACTGTATCAATTCCCATGAGGAAGTCCAAGTGAACTTACGTGAGGCTCCACGAAGATGCCTGGTTCTACCTTTGATGACCACCTTTCTGTCTTCCCACAGTGCAAACAACAGAAACCAGTTTTGTACTTGAGTTTCAGGTGGTGCTACTGGGACCCATCCTATGCTGTGTACCACCATACTGAGAGCCTCAACCATTTCAGTAACTCAACTCAACGATCCGAATTGTTTTTATTTTGGTAGTGTTAAAGTTTTCCAGAACAACCCTGAGTACTCAGTCTCTTCTAAGATGGCTGTCTGGTTCTCTCCTTAACCTCTTCTCTGCCAGTTGCCCCCAGACTCTGTCCATGGATGCCTCTTTCCTCCTGACAATGGTCTCTGTGTGAGGTTAGTGCCAAGTAAGCACAAGCTCGGCTTGAACAGGACTGTCTGGGAGATGGGCTGTCCGATGGTGGATTACAAGCTTCTGGGCTGCTGAGCCAGGTAAAACCTCAAGAGGCTGTGATTTCCATGATTACACGTTCAGCGAGGTCAGAGCGTGTGAGAAGACCTGATGCCCTCCTTGCTACAATCTGTACAGTGCTGTCTCAGCGGGCTATCCTAGACCTTCAGGCCTGGCCCAAGGGATGATCACTGTCACCAGGTGTCAGATGGGAACTCTAAGAATTTGCAGGACCCTGGGAGGGTTGACACTGCCAGGATAGCTTGCTGTTTTGGAAAGTTGCTTTCACAGAGCTGGAGAGACAGCGCTTCGTGGTGGAGAGCATGTGTTGCACTTGGAGAGAACTGGGGTTCCATTCACAGCACCCACATGGTAGGTAGCTCACAGTCCTCTATAACTCCCATTCCAGAGAATCTGACACCTTCTCCTGACCTCTACTCACACCAGGTACAGACATGGTACACATATACAAACATACATGCAGGCAAAACAGTCTAAACATAAAATAAAAATAAATAAGTAAAAATCGTGCCTTGGTGGTCATTTTCTCGATGCCTCATACGCAAGGTGAGATAGAGAAGGGAGTGTGGAGAGCGCCCAGCGTTCTGTACGGTCTCTCCTGCTTCTGACCAATACTTCCTTTCCAAGCTCCTATCATATCTGTGTGAATGATCCTAAGTCACATGGATTCCTCTTCTCTGAACCAGGTCATCCTCCAGCGCCATGCTGCCTCCACCATTCTCTCAGGGTTGTCTCTCCCTCTCTGTCTCTTTCTTTGCCTCAAGCCAGTTCCACCCAGTTTAATCCTCCCTAGAGGACTTCATCTGAAGTGTATCTCCCATCAGAAGGTCTCACCCATTTCCAGTGATATTCCCTTTGATTTTCAGCAACAAAAGTCTGGAGTAAATTTCCTTCACGGCAGTTTTTCATGAGGATGATGGTGCTTTGCACTTGACTCTTTTTCCTGTTCTCTAAACTTTTTTTTTTTTTTTTTTTTGAGATATTTAAGGTTTGCAGAAAAGAGACAACATTCCTATATACTCTGCATCCAGCTCCTATGGCATTGTCGACTGATAGAACTATAATCATCCATTTATCTATATTAAGAAATCACTGGGACTGGGCATAGTGGTGCACCCCTTTAATCCTAGCACTTGAGAGGCAGAGGCAGGCCAATCTATGTGAGTTCAAGGCCACCTGGTCTGCAGAGCAAGTCCAGGACAGCCAGGGCTACACAGAGAAACGATATCTCAAGAAAAAAGGAAAGAGAGAAAGAGAGAGAGAGAGAGAGAGAGAGAGAGAGAGAGAGATCGCTGAGCTGTCAGCATGGTTCAGTGGATAAGGGAGCTTGCTGCACAGGCCTGGTGATCTGAGTTCTATTCCTGTAAATCAAGTAAAAATGGAAGGAAAGAATCAGCTCTACAAAGTTGTCCTCTAACTTTCATCCATCATACACACATACAGTAATAATAATAAATTACAAAATTATTTTTTTTCACTGGGCACGGTGGCAAATGTACAATCCTAGTGTTCAAAATTATAGAGCCATGTAATCATGGTTTTAATTCCAGCACACAGGAGTTTGGGACCAGCCTGGGATACATAGCAAGTTCCAGGCCAGCTAAGACTATATAGTAAAACCACATCTCCAACATAAATATTGATGCAGTACTATTAACTAATATGTGGGTTTGTTTGTTTGTTAATCTACTGCTTTATGGGTCTTGGAATTTTGTTTGTTTGTTTGTTTGTTTTTAATAGGGTCTCATTGTGTGGCTCTACTAGAACTCGCTCTGTAGACCAGTCTGGCTGGAAACTCACAGAGATCTGCTTGCCTCTGCCTCCTGAGTGCTGTGATTAAAGACAAATGCCACCACACCTGGCTCTGTTTTAAAATCTACTTTTAAATATTGATTTTTCTCTTCAAGGCCCATTTTTAGAGAACAGAGTTTGAAACAGAAAACAAGAATATATAACATTCATATTCCAATTTATAGGTCAATCTGTGTGTGCAGTTCAGGAAAGTTGATTTGCCCTTCCCAATACACAGCTTGTTGTTAATCACAAACAATGTCCACTTTACGACTTGTTGAAATACCCTCAATCTTCCAAATGAGCTTTTTAAACCATCTGCCCAAATAGACATGTCAGTCATAGTACGCATGGATTTGTTACGTGCTCATTAGACATAGAAAATTTACTTCAGGAGGATTAGATTTTTAAAGTTTTCTATTATGGATTCAGACTTGGAGGAAAATGGTAAATGAGGTAAACGTCCCAGAATTCTAGACTTCTTTTCCCAGAATGCCCGGCGTCAATGTGCTTTTACTTGGCTTTAACTTTCCCTCGCTCTTGCTTTCAATCTCTCAGCCATACTTTGAGAAAGAAAAAAACACAGAGAGAACCATTTTAAGTGCACAAGATCCAACACTTCTCTGAGTATCCCTGATGACAAAACTTCTCATATAAGACCAGTCAAATTGCTAAAACGGGGAGACTGGATACCACAGCATTTAATCCACACCCATCATTCCAATGTTACCAGCTGTGGTGGGCACAAGGATGCCCCAAAAGATACCCTCTTCTCAATCCTAGGATCTGTGAGTGTCTGAGGTTACATGGCAGAAGGGAATCCAAGTTACTAAATTAAATTGTTCACCAGCTCATCTTAAAATAGGAGGGGATCACATTGGATGATCTGGATCGGCTCTGCCGTCACCCCAGTCCCTATAGTGGAGGAAGGAGAAGGAACTCTGAGGCAGTATGCCAGGGACTCTGCCCAGCACTGCAGCCTTGATGATGGGGGTGGGGGGTTGAGTGAGAAATGTGACCTGCAGTGGGGAGCTGGAGAAGTCAGAAGCATGGAAATCCTGGGAAAGCAACAGGGAGACCAGTGAATCATGGGGAAACCAGTGAATCATGGGGAAACCAATTTATGTTTCTAGAAACTTGGTAATTTGATAAAGTGCTGTAAACCATGTGAGTGACATTTTCTCTGTGATAAAGCAAAAGGAAGTACGAAGGTCCTGTGCTATGGTCACCTGGTTTGTCTTCATGTGAGTCCTTAGGACAGGCAGCCCAGGCCTGAATCCTCTGTCTGGGGAGGCTTCTGGCTTGTCTGTATCTCACAGATGCTTCAGAAGAGTGCAGCAGTTGATGGCAAGAGACTGTCCCAGGACTAGATTCACGTTATACCCTTTTAGCAGGGATCACAGACAGGAGCAAGACCCTGTCCTTTTCAGTCATATGTCATCAGGAACCACAGGGTGACAACAGCCTTTGCAGCCACCTGTCACCTTCTGTAATCAGTGTCTTGTGAGGAATGTTTTGATGTGTGTGTGTGTGTGTGTGTGTGCTCACGTGTGTGTTTGTGTGAGCATATGCTTGCTGTTACTCCTCATACCATGTTCTACTAACTTTAGTACCATTGATGACTGACAAATGAAGACTTTTTTTTTAAATTTCCACCCCTTCCTTTCTCCCTCTTGCTCCAGCCCTGCTTGATCCTGCCCAAAGTCCACTGTAGCTGTCTTCAGACACCCATATGAAGGCATCGGATCTCATTACGGATGGTTGTGAGCTGCCATGTAGTTGCTGGGATTTGAACTCATGTCCTCCTAAAGAGCAGTCGGTGCCCTTAACCACTGAGCCATCTCACCAGCCCGAATGAAGACTTTTCTAACTCATCACTTCTTCTACACTTATTAATTTGTAGTTTATTGTGACATAAAGACTTTTCTTTTTTCCTTATTTATTTACATTATTTTAGCTCTGTGGAGTCCTGTTTTAATCTGTGCTTGATATCCATTTTAATTCTTAATTGGGCTTGATTTGACCACAGGATTGCCCTATAGCTAGCTGTTTTAATCTTTCTATAAATACCTAGCATTCTGTGGGTATTCTTACTTTTTGGCAAATAGAGCTATCTCAGACAAATCTTGTATTTTCCCTCACCTAGTCATGGACTTGATTATTTCTACAGTAAGGAAAACTTGTTTGGGGTGGTATTTATTTATTTATTTATTTATTTATTTATAAAAAGCCAACAGTAACGGAAATAACAAAAGGTAATTTTCTCAAATGAATGCAAACACTCAACAAAGACAGGTCTGGAGACATGGCTCAGTGGTAAGAGCACTTGCTGCTCCTGCAGAAAACCCAAGGTTTTTTCCCAGCATCCACATCGGGCGGTTCACAACCTTCAGGGGCTCTGATGCCCTCTCTGTACTGAGGGTCCCACACTCCCATGGACACACCTACACATAAGCACAGATACACACATAGCTTTTAAAAACTCAACAATGATGCTACATTTTAAAACAAATTGTTCAGTAGGTGTATTGCCTTTGGGAAGCACAGCTCAGTCTCTCCCCATTGATGACTCTGCTTTATGCTTTATTGACAAATATTTTGCTCTTAGAGATGAGAACTGAACTGGAAATTTTACTTACGTAAGAATGACAGTTAGAAAGAGAACATAAGAAACAGTTCAAACAAAAACAAAGATGCATTCCCTACAAAGCAGAAGGACATGCACATTCTAGTCAGTAACAGATGCTTGGAGGTATATGTGTGTATGTATGTATGTATGCATGTATGTATGTATGTATGTATATGTGTATATGTGTGTATATGTATGTGTATATGTATGTGTATATGTATGTATATATATGTGTGTATATGTGTGTATGTGTGTATGTATGTATGTGTATGTATGTATATGTGTGTAAGTATGTATGTGTGTATGTATATGATGTGTATATATGTGTATATATATGTATGTATGTGTGTATGTATATGTATGTGTATATATGTGTGTATATATGTATGTATGTGTGTATGTATGTGTCTGTGTGTATGTATGTGTATACATGCAAACAGATATCTGTAAAGCAGATGCTTGTATACTAATTATATGATGTCTGTGAAGGACAGGTTGTATCTGTATGAAAAGGAGTGTTGTTAGCTGTAATTGATCCTGCAGCAGTGGTTCTCAACCTTTGAGTTGAGACCCCTGGGGGGGACGTCAGATGACCCTTTCACAAGAGTCTCCTAAGACAATCAGAAAACACAAATATTTACATTACGATATATAACAGTAGCAAAATTACAGTTACGAAGTGACAATGAAAATAATTTTATGGTTGGAGGGGTCACAACCACATGAGGAACCCTTTAGGGTCACAGCATTGGAAAAGTTGAGAACTGCTGGTCTAGAGGGTGGGCTTGGGGACACTGATCCAGATACAAAAACACTTGGGCAGAGGTTGTGTTAAGTGCAGCTGAGAGTCAGCCAGGGTTTCCTCTGACTCCTTCCTTTCTGCACACTGCAGGTGGATGGGAGCCCTAGCTCTCAGCGTCCACTCCTAGCCTGCTCCTTGTTCATTTCGGCTCATGGTGTCTACTCTCAACTGACTCCACTCCCTGTGCTCTCTTTCCATCTATCTTCCAGGTGTTGCTCATCTCTTGTTCCGTCCATGATGCTGTCATCTCAGGAGGCAGATGGTCACAGGGCAAGGCGGGGAGACTGGAAGTTTTCACTACTCCTTTGAGGTTCTGAAGAAGAGCCCAGAGACCTAGCAATGCCGGGACGAACAGCAGTTACCAAACTGTGGATGGCCTATTGGTGTAGCCATGGTTACAACTGTCCTTTGCCAGAAAGTCTGTGCTTTACCTGAGGCTTTCCTAATCTCTCTCTTATGCCTCTAAGACTGGTGTCCATGCACAGAATACTAGCTGTTGACTTTTTTTTAAAGATAGGATTTCATCTAGCCCAAGCTGGCCTCAGACTCAAGATGTATAGACAATGAGAGCTTGAACTAATTCCTGAACCCCGTGCCTCCACTTCTAGAGAGCTAGAATTAGAAGCATACACAGTTGTGCCCAGTTAATTCTGTACTAGAGATTCAACCCAAGGCTTTGGCATGCTAGGCAAACACTCCAGCCACTGAGGTACTCCTTAGCCCAGATATCAGGTTTCATCAATCATTTCTTAGCCTTTAATCCCAGCATTCAGGAGGCAGAGGCAGATAAATATCTGAGTTCAAGGACAGCCTGGTATACAGAGTGAGTTCCAGGATAGCCAGGGATACATAGAGAAAACCCTCTTCAAGAAAAACCAGAGAGGGGTCGGGGACAGAGGGGGAGGGAGATTATTTTCTCCTGAAGTGTTAATCAAAATCTATGTCAAGTAAAGATGACCACCCCAGGATAGACTAGGGTTTTGTGCTTCATCCTTACCATATGAGACCAAGGCGTGGCCAGTTGGTTCTGATTAGTTCTCAGATCACAAGAGGAAAGAGAGCATACACTTGAAATAGGGAAAACCAATCAATACACTTAAGCACACCCAAAGTTCTGCCTGCCTACATCTCCTCTAGCTAAGAAGGCACAACCTTAGAGAGCAGTTTATCTGCTGGGTAAGTGTGAGCATTTGATACATCCAGGAGGGCACAGGCTCAGAGATGCTTACCTGATGGGCGGGTATGCGAACCAGTACACAGAACTTACCACAGGCAAGGCAAACTGGTTTTGTGGGGTCTAAGGTTTATACAGAGCATTGGGGACAAGGAGATGATCTGGCACACAATCTGACAACCTGAGTTCAGAACTCTGGAACCCATGTATAAAGCTGCCTAAGGAAATGCATGCCTGTAAGTTCCAGCACCTCTTTGGGAGATGGGAAACAGAGACATCCAGAAGCTACAACTACCTAACCTTCAGGGCGGCACCAGAAACAGCAACAGAACTAGCTAGCCTGAAGGGGCTGCAGGGAGCATGGAAAGAGCAAGAGAGGCCATGTTTCAAAGAAGGGAGAAGTCAAGAACAGATGACCAAAAATTGCCCTCCAACCTCCACATGCACATGGGGTGAGCCTGTGAGTGCGTGCTCTCTCTGTCTGTCTCTCTCTTTCCATTTAGACACTGTGAAACACACACACACACTATGGACTTACAAAAGCTCAACTGCAGGGCTGGAAAGGGGCCCATGCACTATGTCACCCTCACAAGGAAATGCCCCTTGATAAAGTTACTATATGTATTCTAAGCCACAAGGAAGCCAGGTCCTTGTTTCCTTCATGTTCAAGCATCTGTCGGGCTTCCGTCACTGGGTGTGTACATGACTGTACTTCCCTTCTGCTGCAAACACCTCAGCCACTGTCTAGCCAGGCTAACCTGTTTGGTGTGCTCATAGGATGACACGGAGGGTGTGGCTTGATGCTGAAGGTAGCCGGAGGCTACAGAATCAGACCGTTGCCAGGGAAGAACAGGCGCCCCAAGGCACATTCGCTAGTACTGCAGTGAACTCCTGGACTGGGCAGTTTTCACTGCTTTCAGGAAACCAGACCATGTCAAGAACGGAAGAGTCAACACTGCATACTGAGAAAGACCACTTCCTCAGTAGGAACTCCAGCCATCCTGTCTTCACCTTATTGCAGATCAGAAACAGTAGTTTGGGTTGTAGTATTGGTACAAGCCCTAGCTAGCTTTGAAGATTCCCTGCACAGCAAAACGGAACATGGGTCACACCTGAACTGGACAGGGCACTGGGGACATTTTTATTAAAACCAAACAACCACAAGTACAGAACAAAGCTACTCCAAGCAACTGTGAGGTCTGAACTCTTAATTGAACTGTTCTGAGGCTGTTTTATTTGCTTGTTTGTTTGTTTTTCTAGAGCTGGTGGGAAACTCAGAACGACCTTTCTCATTTGTATAAACCCCATTTCACCAAAGGCTTAGGGTTACCCATGGGATAGTTATTCGTAGTAACAGTGGGGAGAATATTCTAGTCAGAGATCACTAGGAGAGAAATATATATATTGACAGAGAAAAGATCTTATACAGTAACCAGGCTGGTCTTGAAATCACAGCTATCTGTCTTAGGCTCCTGAGTGCCAGATTTACCATCATGAGACACTGTGCTCAAATGAAAACACTGCTTTAAGACTAGGGAACTTTTTTTTGCTTTTATCAAAGAAAAAATATTTTATAGTTGTTGATCTAGCATTATAATAACACCAAGCATGCTCACCCAGCATGCCAAAAGTCTTTCTATGACTTTCTGAAATCAAACAGGAGAGCCTGGCCAACTGTGCACAATGAAGGTGATTTTATCTAGGACCCCACCTATGCCTGAGCTCGGAGAACTCCAGCAAGTCCTTATGCTTTCCTTACTTGATGACAACTCTCTCTGAAAAGGCACAGTGGGAGGCACCGTCTTACATGAGGGGGTTGTCACATGTTACAGAACAGACCAGAATCCCACTCTGATGGACCTGGCATTCCAGTGAATAGTACATGTGAGAGATGAAGGATACAACAGTAGACAATGGAGTCTCCTCAGAAAGGCACACATTGCATGAAACAGTGAAAAACCACTGTTCTATACAAATGGAGTCAATTAGGGTAGGGCACAGCCCAATCTCAATATAGGGGCTACTATTATTCCCATGATATAGATGAGAAAAGTAAAGGACAGAGAGGTACCATTGTGTGGAAGCTATGTCAACGTGGCTGGGACCCGGGGGTGGGGCACAGTCAGGTAAATGGAGCAGGGCACAAGGTGTAGGATTCTGGGTCCATTATAAGAACCTTGGCTTTTCTTCAAAGTAAGGTGAATGGCATGAGAAGCCAATGACAAGTGAAGACATGACCTGAGTTATATATCTAATAAGAGTAGACTTGCAGCTGTGTTAGCAGAAACCAGAGGCGGGGGCAGAGGCAGGGAAGTGAGATCAAAGCTACTTACTCAAGGTGACTATGACAGGGGGTGGGGTGGGCAGAGGAAATGGTCCTTGCTGTTTGTCTTCACTCTGTGTGTGTGTGTGTACATGCATACATACACACATACATACATACATACATACATACATACATACATGCAATGCCTCTCAGAAGATTGAACAGCCAATAGGATGAAGAAAACTGAGGCAGAAGTCTAGGGGCAGAGAAAGCAGGGACTCAGCCTTGTGTATTAAAGTGAGATGTTAATTACCCATCCAAGTGCAAATTGTAAACAGATAACCGGATAGAAGAGCCTAGAGACCACCACAGCTTGGCGATCGATTTCATACACAATCTTGAAAATCTTCAGGTGACACACTGAAAGCTGTGAAACAAGTTGTGAAAGCCGCCTTTGTGTTGATGACAGAGAGAAAAGAGGTGAGGCCTAAGGCCCAAGCCTTGGGCAACGTCTTCATTCTACACTCAGAAGTCAGAAAGAAAGAGGGGAAGGGTTGAAAAGGGGGTGACCGTGACTGGGGAGGAAGGGCCCTAAGAGCCGAAAACCCAGAAGGCATTTTATAGAGAACAAATGACCGATGACATCAAACGTTGCTGGTCAGTGGGAGATGAGAGGCTTTGAAGTAGCTGGTGGTTCCCGCATGTCCCATGCGACTCTGCCCAAGTCTCATGGGGGAAAAAAAAAGTTTGAAGTAGCTGGTGGGTTTACACAGAGGTCCTTGATACTTCAGCAAATTCAGTTTGGGTGGTGGAGAGACAGGGTTTTAACTTGGCTGAGGGGATTTGGTTTTGTTGTTTGTTTGTTTGTTTGTTTGTTTTTTGAGATAGAGCCTCATTTTGTAGGTCCGGATGGCCTGGAACTCACGGAGATCTTCCTACCTCTGCCTCTGGAGTAAAGATGTGAGCCAATAGGAGAGAGTTCTTGAAGTCTATTTGGTTTCAAGAGGTAAGATGCCAGATGTAGTAGCATATGCATGTGATCCCAGCACTTGGGAGGGCAAGGCAGGAAGACTTCAAGTTCAAGGCCAGCCTGAGCATCACAGTACGATCCTGTCAAGGGGTTGGTGAGCAGAAAGGAGAAAGAAATGGGGAGGGGCTGGAGGAACAGAGATGAAGGGGTTGCATGGATTGTAGGCCTCAGTAGCTTGAGGTATCATTAAAGTCTGGTGCCTGAGGCTTTGAAGAGATGTAGGTACAAGGAACGGTAGCATCTGGGTTCCAGCATAGAAGGGCGTGGCCCAGGGAGGGTGTGCCCGCTACTCTAGGGGATTTACTCAGGTAGGCAGGCACTCTTCTCTCTCTCTTAGTTTTGAAGCAACTTCAGTAACTCAGCGTGAAGCTTTGCTTCTCAAACAAAGCTTAATGAAGTCTTTGCCTCCTGGAAGAAGCCCATGAGTCATGAATGACACATCATGATGCATGGTGGCTCTTAGCATCCTGTCCACAGACACAGTGGGAATGCTTGGGATGCTGATGTAGAAAGAGGATTTGAGCCCCAAATGAACACCAGTGTACAATCTTGGGGCTGGTGAAGTATGCTTGAGTAATCTCTGTAAAGCCAGTGGTCTGGAGAGGGTATTTAATTACCGGATTTCCTTTTGTGATTGCCCCGTGAATTTGGCTGCACCTCTTGAGAGAGGTGGAAACCATGTGCCTATGAAATCTTAATTTGACTGGCTTTTTTTCTTAGTAGTTAAGCCAACCAAGAAGGAGAATGTCTCATGAATATAAACTCCTATTGATAATCTTAATTCATTATTATTATTATTTTAGAAAAAAAAAAAAAAAAGAGTTACTGTGAGTTTCCAAGTGAGGCCCACAAATAAGCAGAAATGCAATCAACACTGTGTTAACTATGCTGCCAAAAAGCAAACATAACAGTTAAGAAGGAGCCAGATCTAAAATCCCCTGAAATGTTTTAGGCAGTAGGCATTTGTAGTGAGAACTTTGGTTTCTTTAAGAAACACAGAGATGCCAGGCAGTGGTGGCACACCCCTTTAGTCCCAGCACTTGGGAGACAGAGGCAGGTGGATTTCTGAGTTCGAGGCCAGCCTGGTCTACAGAGTGAGTTCTAGGACAGCCAGGGCTACACAGAGAAACCCTGTCTCGAAAAACAAAAAAACAAACAAACAAAAAGAAACACAGAGATATTATAAGAGTATGTTTTTGTTATGTCCCAGGGGTGGGCTATGGGGCTGCTTCAGATTGTTCACAGCAGCTGACTATGATTTGCCTCGTGCTCTAACAGGGGTGTGACTTTGCCAGTGGCAGATTGGAATTCTGGGAGCTTTTCAGAGGGTATATAAATTCTAGGGTGCCTGAGAGACAGGGTGGGTTGTTTTGGTTGTTCGTTGGTTGCTGTTGGTTGTTGTTGGTCTTGGTGTGCAAAGAAACAGAAGTTAGACATCCTGATGAAGACCAACCTTGCCTCAAGGAGCTCAACGTCCCTAGTCAGTGTGAGGTAGTCTAACAATAATCTTGTCACCTTTCCCCTCTATCCTTCTTTCTCTCTTATCTAGTGTTAGGGGGTTGAAAGAGTGGAAACGGGGTGGAGAAGTGTGGAAGAAAGAAGACCCACAAGGTAGCCAAGGACAAGCTACAGTTCAGTGTTATGGGGACATGGGGAAAATGTCCTGTCTGTTTGTGAATATGAGGAGCCACACTTTAGAAAAACTATTTATGGGGGTTTCGTTTACCTGAAACCACACTTGCTGCCCACGTCTTCTTCTTGAACCTTCTGTTGAATCAAGGTAGAGGCTGCACACTGCTCCCACAGGCAGTAAGAAACTGATGCAGCTCTGAACCAGGAATGATTGCTCTCTTTAAGAACAGTCATTCAGCCACCTTTGGGACTGTCTCGAGAGTTGTTTGTTTTTTCCTTTTCTTCCCACCTTCTTCTCCCTCCCCCCCCCCCGTTTATTTTATTTATTTATTTATTTATTTATTTATTTATTTCTATGTGCATTGACATTTTAGCTGCATTTATGCCTGTGTGAGGGTGTCGGATCCTCTGGAGTTACAGAGTTGTTTGTTTTTTCCTTTTCTTCCCACCTTCTTCTCCCTCCCTCCCCCCCCCCCGTTTATTTTATTTATTTATTTATTTATTTCTATGTGCATTGACGACATTTTAGCTGCATTTATGCCTGTGTGAGGGTGTCGGATCCTCTGGAGTTACAGGTAGTTGTATGCTATCAAGGGGAGGGGGGGAAGTGCTAAGAATTGAACCCCAGTTCTTTGGAAGAGTAGCCAGTGCTCTTACCAGCTGAGCCATCTCTCCAGTCCCTCCCCCTCCCCTTTCATTTTAATGGCCTGAGATCATAGGTCAAAATGAAGGCCTGTCTCCCTCCAGTGAGTGTGAAAGCTGGGCAGAACAGGACAGGACAGGAGTCACGGCTGCCAATGTTGGGGAATGTGCTAGCTATAGACCAAAGAATGGGTCGGTTTCCAGAGAGATGTGTCACAGTTCCTGGAAGGCTGGTCCCAGGGCAGTCAGAACTGAAGGGACTCTGGGGCACAGAGAGTCATTCTGCTTAGAGGTAAGCTTTGGAGAAGTATGCAAACACCAGTCTACTTCCAAAGCCTAAGCTTTGGAAAAGGTTTTTGGTTTTTTTTTTTTTTTTAAGGTGGAAGGGTGTTTTGAATGCATTTATCTCCGTGCCACATGCATGCCTGGAAGAGGACATTGGATTTCCTGGGACTGGAGTTACAGACAATTGTGAGATATCATTTGGATGCTAGGAATAAAACCCAGGTCCTCTGGAAGAGCAGACAGTGCTCTTAAGTGCTGAGCCATCTCTCCAGCTCCTTTTGGGAGGAAAATTCAAATCACTTTCACAGGGAAAAACAAAACAAAACAAAGCAACAACAACAACAAAAAATCCTGGTAGAGATGACGGTACCTACAGTTTGATCTGACCAGACAAATGTAGAAACAAAGTTTATAGGGAATCCAAGGATAATCCCCCCAATCTCCACCGGATTTTATCCCTCCTTTTCCCCTGTTTACTTTGTATACAGTATCCATCTCACCCCACAGCTCAGCTGGGCTGGAACTTCCAATCTGACTACAGAGTCCCAGGTGCTGGGACTGCAGGAGGCATGTGCTATCATGCTTGGCCCCTCATTTTCTTATAAATGAACAAACACCAACAGATTCTTTCTAATTTTAAGCAGACTCTCTCCAAGGAAAAGTTCAAGCAGATTTTTAGCTCTTTGGCAAATTACAGTGATGCCGAGTATTCGCTCAGGTTGTTGCTGGCATGCCATTTTAGAGAGCTGATGCTAGGCCCATGTGTGTTTTAAGAGCAGCGTGAAGATCGTCTCGGGCCTGAGTCGACACAGGATTCCTGCCAAAAAGGGTGCCTGCCGATGGCCTGAAACACTGAGAGCACACTTTCAGACAGGCAGCAGCACCAGTTCAAACTCGCCAGAAATGCTTTTCCACCTGGCTCATAGCTATTCATTCATATTGGTTTTGACCATCCTATCTGTTTGGTTGTTTTAAATCCTAATTTGTTTTCAAGCCTTTCCATATAAGGTTAGCAAAGGGATGCTGACTCCACAGCTGCCACTTGGGACATTAAGATTAATTTGAGTTTTAAAAATCTCATTTTTTTATTTTTTATTTTTTTGTCATCTCTTTCCCCTCCCCCGTTTCCCACACCCGCTCAGCTTAAGGGTGCAGCAAACGCTAAGGCTTAATTATGGAAAATTCCATCAATTTAGAAGGTATTGGTTGGCTTTGGATCTGTTTCCAGCGGTGCTCAGTAAAACTAAAATCAATTTTTCTACCAGAGATAAGAACAGAAATATGACCCAAGAGGAAAAAACAGATACAATTCTGCTGCAAAGAGAATCACAAATAATTTTGTGTTGACAAAATACCCTCGAGGAGGTGGGGGATGGGTCCCACTCTCAGGTGTGGGATGGGAGCAGAGAGCAGCATGGGAATGGGATGCAAGTGTTCAGATGACTCAGAGGAACCAGAAGGAAGCCACACTGACTGCCTGCTCCTGTGACCGTGAAGTGACAGGCCACTTCACCTCTAACGCGCAATAAGGACAGACTTAGAGCGGCCCTGACTGAAAGAGCTATAAGGGGATGTGACAGCTAAATGTATCCTGTGTGGGATCCAGGAGCAGAGAAAGAACACAGGAGGCCTGAGGGCTTAGCTCATTGGTGGAACTCATGCTTAGGGTAGTGGGGTCCCTAGGTTCAAACTCCAGCAAACATGCATGAGATACATGGGGTTTTTAAAAATTAAGAAAATCTGAATACAGGATGAATTTTAGTTTCAATATTGGTTTTGCTAATCGCAATATAAGGCATTTTAATGCAAGCTGGAACAGGGGACTGAGTATGGGTTATATGAAAACTCTGTCTTCTATCCTAGGGTTGTTTTGTTTTGTCTACAGCTGCTTTATAAGTAATAATAATAAAGTCTACACTGGGCTTGCTGGCAAAGCCCTGTAATCCCTGCTACTCCAGAGACTGAGGCAGGAGTGAAAGTCCAGGATGTAGGCTGCTGTAAAGCAAATTAAGGCCAACCAGGGAAACAGCCAGTTCATGACACAAAATTTAAGACAGTTTTTAAAAGGTCATAGGAAGCACCTGGGACTATAGCTCACTGGTAGAGCACTTTCTTGGTACTCAGGAGGCCCTAGGTTTGATTCCCAGTGCAATAACTAACTAAATAAATACATTTTTAAATTCTATTTAAAGGGGAACACTACTCAGCTTAATGACAAAGCCCACAGCTCTCACTGAATAACACAGAAAGTCGGATCACAGATGGGACAGTTCTGGGTGATTGGAACGCTTTCACTGTAGACCCTGTTCACTGTTCACTGTTTCACTGTGGCCCCTGTTGTGGTGACCCCAGCCATAAAATTATGTCGTTGCTACTTCACAGCTGTAATCTTGCGACTGATATGAATCCTAACGGAAATACCAGATGTGCAATCTCCGGGGGTCGAGACCCACAGGTTGAGAACTGTTGTCGTGTTCGCCAGCCATACTGTGAAAAGTTTGAAGTAAAGCTCCCACTTCCCAGCGCTGGACCGCTTCTCCTCACACAGACCCCAGCTAACACCGCATGTGTTGTGCTATAGTTGTGTGTAGACCATATTTCTTTTCACCGTCATGCCGGCCAACACCATGTAGTAGGCAATGGTTTTATCAGCGTCATTTTATCCACGGTGAGAATGAAGGCTAGAAAGGTGGAGAACTGTGCTCGGGTTCACCTTGCCTAGAAGACAGGGACTGGGACTCTAGTTCTCTAGGACTGGGCCCACAACCCTTTTATCTTTTATGCATACTCCTTCCCCAACTCTCCTCTTCCGACCATCTCGACCATCTCGGTAAGGGAGGGCTGGTCTTCCTTTTCCCCAACAGGAATTGCCCTCAGGATATGAATAACCGCGTTTCTTGCTGTTAACTATGCTGCATAAAGGACACAGTGGAACAATGGAGGTGGGCGGAGACAGAGAAGCCTAATTAGAGCGGTGGGACTCAATGCCATTAGGTGGTCAATTTTAACCTTAAACCTAACTGCATCTGAGGGCAGTTTCTGTACCAAACAACGGTAATCCCACCCGGTGTATGTAAATGAAGCTTCCAGTAGCTGAGCAGAGTTTCCCAGCCTTGTATTTCAGAATGGTTGGCCCCCTTTTATTTACAAAATAAAGTAGGATTGTTTCAGTCCAAGTGAGGAGAGGTGGGGCCCCCTTTCGTGCCAGCAAGAGTGTTTAGAGACTTCCATGCACCGAGTTAATTAGGATGGCAACCTCAAGCTCTGCCTTTCCCACGGGTTTCCTTAGGTAGAAAGTTCACAGTTTAATAAAGAGGGTTAGAAAGGATAGTCCATGGAAAAGGCCCATTCAATAACGTCCTAAGTATAGGGGCTAAAACCCAAAACCTCTATTATGACCTCCTGCTGGAAAAGTCAAAGTGAGTTTAGACAAAATTGCAGGGAGGGGTAGGCCTTCCAGAGCACACAGGCTGGAAGAATCCAGGGTTTGGGGTGTGCCAGACAGGGTCAGGCTTGAGTCCTCTCCCCACCCATCTCTCTGCTCTGTCTCTCTGTCTCTTTCTCCCTCCCTCCTTCCCTGTCTGTGGGAGTGGGGCAGTGTTTCTCCCTCTCTCCACAGCATCTCCCCATGTAACTCAGGTTGTCTTTAAGGTCACAGCACTCCTCCTGCCTCTGCCTCCTGAACTCCGGGGTTATCCCCAGGTGCCACACACCCAGCTCTTTTTCCTCTCTTTCCTCTCTTTGGTTGTCTCTGTCCCCAATGGTTCCACAGTGAGAACATCTTGCTCCTCTTGTAATGAAAATAAGCAAGAAGGGCCAGGACAACAAACAGGACCGGCTGTTATTTGGGCCGGGGAATTTATCATCTGAAAAATGATAGTGAGAACATGTGTGAGGCAGCAAGCATGATACCCGGACAGATTGGGCATTGCCCCGCCCTGATTCTAGAGGCCACGCCCCCTGAGACAGACCGGATGCTGCCAAGCAGTGTTGCTGTGATTTTAGGATCATTTCTTCTGTGACTGCTGCAGGATTCTGAGACATGCCACCTAACACTTGATAATCCGGCAGCCAGTTTCAGTAATTCAAGGAACAATAAAACCAGACTACACCAAGCAACAACAACCAAAGACGATTCTACCGACAACACAGGGCCACAGCTGGAATGGAGGCACAATATAGGGGCTGGCTCCTCTTGAGCTTCAAACTCAAGAGCCATGGTTCCAAAGCATTTATTGTTTCTTTTTAAATTCTGCTTTGAAAAGGACAAGAGAACCATCTTAGAGACTTCTGTCAATCCTACAGTACATCCTTCCCTGGATGAATAGCACCTTTAATATCTAAAGAATTAAGCAGCTGTCCAGTGAGGGTCCAGGTTAACCTAGGGCAAGGATTAGGCAATCTTCAGCGGCAACAGGCCTGGGCCTTCTGGTCTCTGCTGTAAGTTCTGAACTCTTGAATACATTGCGAACGTAGCCAAAACCCACACGAACTGGAAAATGATTACCATGTTCTAACACAAGTTTCCCAGAACAGCTGGCAGGCAGGATGTGGCCATGGGCAGAGGGTTTCTGGCTTCAGCTAATTCTCTTTCCTTTTAGCCCAGTGATCAGTGAGCCAGGCTGACATTCTCTAATGGGATTACTGGTCCTGAACTGTGCATAGACTGTTGGCCCATTGCGGAAGAGGAAACACTTTTGCTTGATGTTTGTAGACAATGCTTGGTGTTCCCCACCTACATGAATAAGGAAATATGGGATCCTGATGGCCACTGGCGAGCAGTCTCAGCTAAGAGTAGAAACAGCTTTCCTTTGAGATTCCTGTTAGTTCCATCTGACATAAGACTTTAAAATGAGTTTATGACTCTCAAAATTTGCAAATACTAGGATGAAGTATATACCACATACTACCATTAAATTTTCTCATTGTCCTGAAAAGTAGTAAATAAAAATCAGTATGACAAAGCAGGGTGTGGGGGTTCATACTGTAGTCCTTGAACTAGGACGATCACTAGTTCAAGGCTAGCCTGGGGTACACAGGGAGACCTTGTCTTAAAAACAAACACAGTCTTACTGACTAACTAAATCTATGCTAACTAACTGTGACAATAGCTAATCCTGTGGTCAGTTTGACTGCACCCAAATCAATTGCAACGCAAGCAGCTGGCTGCTCGGGTAAGGGGGTTTCCTGATCATATTATTTGAAGCAGGAAGAGATCCACCTTAAATGTGGGTGGCACCTTCTGTGACAGGCCAGGTAGAGGGACATGGAAGAAACAAACTGCTTTTTTGCCTGCTCATCCTCACCCTCGCTGGCAAGTTCACCTCTCATTTTGTCACATTATTTGCTCACCAATAGAACGAGCTTCTTTGACCAGCAGCTCTCCAGGATCCTCCAAGCCTTCAGTGCAATCAGGACTGCAGAGCCATCCAGCCTCATGGACGGAACAGCTACAGATTCTAGAATTCTCTGGTGTTAGTCAATGTTGGACTACCCAGATACATGCCAATTTTGCACTACCCAGATGCATCCCATTAGTTGGTCTAATATAATAACACACACACACACACACACACACACACACACACACACACACACACGTTCTATCAGCTCTGTACCTTTAGAGGACCCAGCTGATGCACCAACTAACTAGCTGTACTGGTGTATTTCGTTTGCTTACCTGCAGTAATGGGTGTGAGTTTTCCAGGGGATGGAGACACTTTCATAAATGACCTTCAGGAAACCAGGTGAGGAAGCATTGGGTACTTACACTTATTTTCTCTGTCCCTTCTCCCTGTCTCTTCTCCCCTCTTCCTGTCCCCTCTCTCTTGAGTCTTCAGGGAAGGTCTCAGGTCTCATCCCTTGCAATCATATTTATTTATTGGTCTATTTTGGTAGCACATGCTGTCCTTGAACTCACTACAGATCAGAGATTGACTTTGAACTGATCTTACCTCCTGAGTACTGACTTCCCTTCGCAGTCTTAACACTCTAAACATAAGGCAGGATTTTCCCTAAGCATCATCTCATTTTGAAGAATACTTTTTTCACACCATTCTTATTTTAGGTCCACACCATCCTTTTATATTTATTTAAATCTCCCTTCACTATAAAAACACATGCATTCATTTTATTTTTTTTTCACTTAAATTTTTTACTTACATTTTATTTTACTTAAAATAGGAAAACTTGGGCTTTGAGAATCAGTTTTTCCTCGAATAAGGTCAAATCTGTATAGTATTAACTTAGTTGTGTTCCTAACATTCTTAAGGAGTAATTTAGATAAAATATAATTTCCCTTACCACATTAATGTTTAACCTGAACTGAAGAAACGTGAGTGATTTCAGCTTTGTAAAATAAACACTAAACCATGTATAGTCCATTCATTCCAACAGATGATTCTCAAGGCTTACTTGAAGGAAGGCGTTGTGGTCGAAGTGTGGGGCTTACATGTATGCAAACAAAACACATAAAATAATAAAATAAAACTAGAAAATTAATTAAGCAACTTCTGAGGCTTATGTCAATAGAGGGTTCTAAGCAGAGACATCCAGAGCTTTGGTAAAGCATGGGCAAACCTTGTTTGCTGTCTTCATACAGCAAAAATCAAACCATTAAAAAAATTATCCAAGTCATTCAAGCCTACAACACAAATGTATACAAATCTAAAAGAACCAAGTCCTCTAGGCAAATGTATGGCTTTGGTTTTTATCCACTGAATTAGTTACCTTTTGTCCACTGAATTAGTTACATTTCTTAAGAATTCATCTAAATAGACACATTGAGGCTGGGAAAAAACTTGCAAGTAGAAAAGTGTCTCTAGATTCTGATTGTAGCTCTCTGCAATGAAGTTGGGCAGTTCCACCTTTGAACCCAAATCTGATCCAATCTTCTTTTAGACTTCCTGGTAAAGAACAACCCGGGAATGTTTGGGGATTTCTGTGCCACTAGCCCGGGAATAGTTGCACCCCATAATATAGCTACCAAATCCTTGAGCTTTTTCAGACTGCTCAGGCTCTTCCCAACTGGGCTAAAAATAGCTTCCAGTTATCCTAAGAAGTTAAATAGAGTTATTTAAATACAGGGCTCTTACATCTAGATTAAGATATCAGATGCAGAGAGAACCATTCGAGACCTGATTGGATGAGCTAAAAGAGCGCTGTGTAAGATCTGACATCGTTGTACATAGTGGAAGAGTGACCGGAGGTAATGTGAGAAGGAGAATGTACCCTCAGTAGACAAATCTTGTTTATTGTTGATTTTTGGAAGAAGAATCATTACAGAATATCATGTATGTAATAAAGATTAGGCATTTCTTGTTTTGCTTGATATATAATTTAACTTTTTGTTGTTACGGAAAGGTAAGTTTATCCAGTGAAAGACTGACTTGTTTTAATAATGTAACCTAATAATAACTCTAGCTCAGTGGTTCTCAAGCTTCCTAACACTACAGCCCTTTAATACAGGTCCTCATGTTGTGGTGTCTCCACAACCATAAAATTATTTTCATTGCTACGTCATGACTATTATTTTGTTACGTTTACGGATTGTGATATAAATATCTGTGTTTTCCGATAGTCTTAGGCAATCTCTGTGATACGGATGTTCAACCTCCAAAGTGGTTTCGACCCACTGGTTGGGAAGCATTGCTCCTGAGTGTGGTGTTGATGTGGGTTTGTGAGGGAGACTAATAACTCACACTGAGAATATTAATGGCACCTGCTTTGTGGGGAAGGAGCACACTCCCTCATGCCTGTGCAGGCTCTGGGCACATTAGTGTCCAGTACAGTCTGTCTGGCCTTATCACAACTGTCAACATTACAGCTGTGAGTGTAAAATGTGTCCAGTATTTTCAATTTAAGACAGAAGATTGGGGTCTAACTGTGACAGAATGTTTCAGACTTAATCATTCAAGCTAGGAAAGGTGGAAATGATGTCCATTTAAATTTACAAGTGTGATTAGAAACATCCTTTCCACCTTCTCTGAACAGGAGTGGGGGCTCTGATGAAGGGGTGACCACGTCACTTCCAACTTGCCTTGTCAAGCTTACTAGGGATCAGCTCTGGCCCACACACATACCATGGCAGCACAGGAAGAGTGTCACCAAAGTGGGGTCATTGGCTCTCTTTCCAATCTGTGATTGAGACACAGATGAAAGATATTAGAGGAAGTATTAACTTCTATTGGGTGGTGTCTACTCAATGTCTCTCTCCAGGACTTTGTTTGCCCCCTGGTTTGGTTTGGTTTTCTTTGTCAGTTTTGTCTTTTCCTACATAAGTCTTTTCATGCCTCCTCATTAGGTGTACTGAAAATGAATATTCCTCTCAGAAATACATCAAAAGAGATGCAAATAAGGTGTGTGTAGTGCATGTGTAGTGTGTGTGGTATGTGTGGTGTGGTGTGTGTGTACCTGCGCAATATTGTGTGTGAGTGTGTGTGGTATATGTGTGTGTGTTGTATGTGTGGTGTGGTTCATATATGTGTGTTTTGTATATGTGTGATGTATGTGGTGTGTATATGTGTGTATGTGTGGTGTGTGATGTGTGTGGTATGTGTGTGGAGTGTGGTGTGTGTATATAGTGTATGTGGTGTGTGTGTTGTGTGTGGTATGTATGTGTGTGATGTGTGTGCGTGTGTGTGTGTGTGTGTGTGTGTGTGTGTGTGTGTGTTGATGATTTCCAAACACTTCCCCTGGAAAAATGTACCACTAGCCAACCTCACACAGTCACCTCCCCGGGGCTCTTCTCTGGCTTCTCAGGAGCTCTGAAAACCTGCTGAGGGCACTTTGTATGTGTTGTTGCACAAAGTAGAATTGTGCCACTTCAGCTCGGGTTCTGCTTGAGGGAATATGGTTTCCTGGAGTGCAGCCAACCTGGGAGAATTTATGCAGCCGATCCAGGAAACACTGAAGCTTTCCATTTAAGGGCACTTTCCTTTACCCATTAAGAACAAAGCCAGAATTAGGTTGGTTTTCTTTTTCTTTTCTTTTTCTCCTAACCTCTATGTTTTAACATTTGAAATTTTAATTTGAATGGTGATATAATTAGAACTTCCTAGGGGAGACTGTTTGGAGGTCAGGGAATTGGGGCCCACAAGTCTGTCTCTATAGTTGGCATGCTAATAGCTGGTGCTTCAGTGTTTTATCATAAGTGAGTCTAAAAGCCGGTGACATGCCAGGCATTCCTTCAGAAAGTTAACTGAGGTGATAATGGAACCAGAGGCAAAAATCACCATGTCATTTGTAATTCTATTTGGGGCTTCAGGGTCCGTTCGGTAAAATGATTTACATGGCATTGTAAAAAGAAAATTCCCTTGGGTGATGGCTGAATTGAAAACGCAAGAATAACAAACAAAGGGGACTTCCAGGGCTCAACTGTGTGGGCCACGCCCGATGGGAATGCCCCAGAACCTTCCGGTATTGCGGTTGGACAGACACTAATGAAGGTGGCAGCTTTGGGTACATGGAAATCTAAAAGGCAACTTCCAGAAAGGAGAGTCCAAGCTGGGCTTGAAATTCTTACTTGTAAGCAAATATTCTAGAGAGGCATGGTTACCTTTAGAGGTCACCGAAATGAACCGGAAGAGGGGTCCTCTTGAAATTCCCAGATGCCACAAAGACTAAGATGGCAGCTTTGAGCTCCTCAGAGTAGCAGAGCTGGCTTTGCCACGTCTCATGAGTTTGCTGATCTGTTTCTGGCAGTGGCTTTGCTATTGCACATTTGCCTGCAATCTCATCTTAATGTGCAAATGCAGCTTTTTGAGACCTCTCTCCTTTAAAATAGCCTTATTTTATTTTTATTTTTAATCTGGTGTCTATGTGTATATCTGTGTGAGTTGGTGCCAGTGCCAGAGGAGGCCAGAGGTGTCAACTCTCTGGAGTTGGTTACAAGTTGCCTGATATGGCGGGGCAGTGGTGGTGCACACCTTTAATCCCAGCACTTGGGAGGCAGAGGGGTGGATTTCTGAGTTCGAGGCCAGCCTGGTCTACAGAGTGAGTTCCAGGACAGCCAGGGATACACAGAAAAACCCTGTCTCAAAAAACCAAAACCAAAACCAAAACCAAAAAAAAAAAAAAATTGCCTCATGTGATGCAGGGAACCAAACTTTGAGTCCTCTGCAGAATCAAAAATCAGGGAGTTATCTCTCTAGCTCCACCCCCTTAATATCACTTTACTGACACATAATTTACATACTATCAAGTTTACCAATTTTTGAAGCATAGGAAATATATATACACACACAGACACACCACTGGGGAAAACATTTGCCTAACATGCTCCACCCTCACTCAGTACAGTGATAATTAATTAATTGAATTAATTAGTAATTAATTAAACAAGCAAGCCAAACTTACTGCTGTTAGGTATACAATTAAACTACCTGTATGTATGTGCTTGAATGTTTCTGTGTGCTTGGATACGTGTGTGGTATTTATCAGTGTATTCAAACGTGGAGGCCAGAGATAACCTTGAATATCACCCCTCAGGTGCCCGGTTATTTTGTTTTTTGAGAAAAGCGCTCTCACTTACCTAGAGCTAGCCCATTTACCTTGGCTGACCAGACATAGAGTCCCAGGGACCTGCCTGCTTCCACCTTGCATCATTGGGATTGCAAGTGTGTGCCACCAGGGCCAAATTTTTATGTAGATTCTGAGAATTGAACTCAGGTTCTCGTGCTTGCAAGCACGTTACCAACTGAGCCAGCTATCCCTGGAGACGACCTTAAGTCACTGTGGACTCTAATCATATTTCAGAATATTTCTCTCACCCTCCAAACAACACTCAAGAAAGCTATAATCTGCTTTCTTGTCTTGTAAAATTTACATTTCTACAACTTCCTATAAATAGAATGGCATAGTTTCTTTCTTTTTGTGTCTGCTTTCTTTCCCTTGGCCCAGTGCATTGTGAGTCATCTGTGATGACTACGGATTGATAATTTATTCTTTTCTATAGCAGAGGGGTATCATCAGTTTGACTTTTGTCGAAAAAAAAGAATACAGATTTGTGTCAAACAGAAAATCAAATACATTTTGTTGCCTTTTTGAAAGGTCACATATTAAGCTTAATCATAAAACTACAGTGCACTCTATCATCTCTTTATATTTTGCTTGGAATGTAAGACCTCAGTCCACCTTAAACGAAGCTCTAAGTGGAAACACTGAACCTTAGACAAGCAGTCTGTATAGATTCCAGCTTGAGAGTGTGTGGACCACACCTATAATCCTAGGAGGGAGGCAGGAGCATAGGAATTAAAGGGTATCCTTACTTTTTTTTTTTTTTTTTTGGATTTGGTTTTGGTTTTGGTTTTTTGAGACAGGGTTTCTCTGTGTACCCCTGGCTGTCCTG
Organism: Arvicanthis niloticus; assembly: GCF_011762505.2. NCBI lineage: Eukaryota > Metazoa > Chordata > Mammalia > Rodentia > Muridae > Arvicanthis > Arvicanthis niloticus. Next base: position 40,402,322 of record NC_047667.1, on the reverse strand, counting down.
GAACTCACTCTGTAGACCAAGCTGGCCTTGAACTCAGAAACCCGCCTGCCTCTGCCTCCCAAGTGCTGGGACTAAAGGTGTGCGCCACCACTGCCCGACAGGGGTATCTTTCCTTAAACAGTGAGTTCTAGGCCAGCCAAGGAAAGGGGGGGAGGGCAGAGAGCTGCATATATGGTTAAAAACTGAAAGTTAGTTAACAACTTAATGAATTTAAGTGATTCAGATATGAACTATGACAATAGGGTCCCTGGGGTTCAAAACTAAAATTAAAATCAGCAAAAAGGTTGAAGCAAGGCATTTATTTGTAAGGTGTTTGTTAGTGGCAAAAACAGATTGGCTGTTGTGATTGCTCAGACAGTAGCTTTGAGCCACCACCACTAATGGTTGCAACAGTGAATATATTATTGTAGTGCACAGAATATAGTGTGTGCCTGCGGCTGTGCCTAGCTCTGTCATTAACTCATCTACATTTCTCAACAACCCTACTAGATTCGTGTTTTATCATTATTCTCATTTTATAGTAGAAGAAACCAAAGCTCTGGGGACCCAGAGCCTTGACTGTGACCACTGGAGTCCTTTTAGAGCCAGTGATACACAGGAGAAGATTTCTGAATAAAAGGCACGAGGCCCAAGCAGAGGACTCAAGCCCGAGGTGAGGGGTTGTTTCCGTGGGTGAAGAGTGAGAAATGGAGTCAACAGGAGAGTGCCTGCTGATGGTGTAGAATCCTGTACTGTCCACAGAAATGAGGCATTGGTTGATCTGGACCCAAGATGCCTGCTGTCTTATTGACTCCCTCTGTCCAAGTGACTAGTGGGTCTTTTCAGAGCTAACATCTTGGGGAAATCACAAGCATTTGTGCAGAGTCCTTTGTGACTTGGCTTCCTGGATGAATGCCAAGAGTCCACAGTCTTGCCCATTCGGAGGTGGTTGTTGATAACTGATCTTAGATCATTCAGGATTGTGAACTTATCTTTTTCTATGGTCCTTTTTAATCTGACTATCAAAGCACTATGAACTGTGGAGCCAGATTGCCTGGCATTGCATCTTGGCTTTGCCATTCTTAGCTTGTTGCCAAACTCTTCCTGGCCTATGGCATAGGGAAATTGATAGTATATGTCATTCACAGGGTTCTATTGAATGTTAAAAGGGCTACTATGTATACCAGACTTACAGCAGTAAATGACAGATAGGTCCCTTTGTTACTATTATTATCATTATAGAGATGGTAGCAGACGAAAATGAAAGCATTTGAGATATGATAGACAATGGAAATTAGTGCTAAAAACCAAATTTTGTCTTTAAGGCTTTATTTTGCAGGGCCCCATGCAAACTAGTAGTCTCAATATTTTCATTTAGCCCATGGTAAACATGCAAAGACCGGCACTCAGAAACAAGCTCTCTCTCTCCGAGGAACTGAAATGTTAGCAGTAGCTGGACACCGATTTGGAATGGGAAGAATCTTCATATCTTTGGGACAGAGTAGAAGAGAGTTAGGTTAAGAAAATTAGAATGTCCATTCTGTTGCTTACTTTGCACTAGATTTTAGAGACGTCAGCTTATCTGCAGTATCCTATCTTGCCTCTGTTCTTCAATGCTTTATCCACTTCCTTGTTAGAACTAGGCATTTAGTTCAGACTCCATGTTCTGTACAAAGCCAGCCACATCTCTCCTGCCTACACCAGTCACTATCACACTTAGAGATGGAAATTCTCACATCATTTGACAATATATATGGATTCCATTGTTAGTTATCTTAGAGTGTTAGCTACAGAACTATCTATAGTACAGTCATTCATTTAGTCAGTGACTATGTATTTATTGAGGGCCTTTGCCGTCCTTATCATGGAAAAAAGGGAGTGGTTATTGGTTGTAATGGATACATTGTGTCTATATAAATACTAGTAAATCTTAAATCTCTAGCAGGATTTAAAAGCCTCCTCTGATAGTCACTTCTGCATTATTCACCTTAGGAGAAGTTCCCAGGGCAGTGTAGGATATGCCAAGATTTGTATCCCCTCCCCCAGTGGTGTTACTCACTTCACTGCACACGCATTTGGCTGGTACTGTCTCTCTTAATGTTTTTTCCAGCGGGGCCAGAGAGAATGGCGTGAAAAATATGCTCTAAGATGTTAAAAGACTAGGAAATCATAGTCCTTTTTTCTTATGAACAGAAGGCTTGTTGAACATCAACTGTGAACTAGTTTATGGGAGGCTGGCCTGCCAACAGTTAGTGACTTTAATGAGTTTGCTAGCTCAAGGTTTAGGGGGCAGGTAGACTCAGGAGAAGAATCTTTGGGTCACCCTGGTGTGTGTGTGTGTGTGTGTGTGTGTGTGTGTGTGTGTGTGTGTAGGTGTGAGTAAAATAGGAGGTATATCAGCTGTATCTCAGAATACAAGTTGCTTGGGCCCCTCAGTGCAGTTAATTTGCCTCTCTGTGTTTTAGACCAGAGCGGAGGGGGCTTCCACTGTGACTGGGATGGATCAGCATCTGTGCACTTGAGACTCCCTCGCTCCACCCTGGTTTGAGGAAGGGGTGAGTTCTGCCCAGGACCACCCCGGGAGAGAACGGCTGTCTCTAGGGGGGTGCGGAGAAACGGAGGGAATGTGGCACATTCCAGAAGGATCTCTGGACCGCAGCCTCTGCACCACGCCCTCGGCGGGGCCAGGTGTGCGCCCCGGTTGCGGAGGGGGGAGCCCGGGCCGCAGCGGGTTTACTGCTCCGCGTGCGCTGAGTGTTTGTCTGCCTCGGAGGGTTGGGTCCTTCTTGTTCACAGGTGAGTCACGCCCCGAAACACCGGCTCTCTTCCTGTCAGGACTGAGTCAGGTAGAAGAGTCGATAAAACACCTGATCGAGGAAAAAGGAAGGCACAGACTCGGCGCCCAGCAGGCACCCGCAGCGGCGGAGCGCGGCCCGGCCATGCCTGCGCTCTGGCTCAGCTGCTGCTTCGGTGTCGCGCTCCTGCTGCCCGCAGCCCAGGCTACCTCCAGGAGGGAAGGTGAGTGCTCCCACCGCGCCTCCAACTTGCCCTTTCCTGCAGACCGTGACTGTGGTAGAATTCACCCCCAGGATCCACATTCGGCCAGGTCAAGGATAGTATCTGCAGAGATCTTATCTCCCAATCTGGGGCTCCTTCAGAGTTGGGCTCCAAAGTGACAGTTTTCCCATAAAGCCCCCGGAGTTAAAAGCACGAAGCTGATGGGTTGTGCCAGCCGAGGGTTTCCATGCCCTAAAGCCATTCCTTTTTCAATTCTCTCCCTTTCTTTTCTTTGGCACCAGGGGACCCCTCCACATTCGTTCAATCAGTAACACGCTAGTCTTTAAACTGTCCTGTGCTTGTAATTTACCAGTGGGAGTTAGATGGGACTTTTTCCATGCCCCGTAGCACCACACAGACTAAAAACAGAACTTCCACAATCCCCTTGTTATCCGTGTTGTATTTTCGAGATAGAGAGTGAACTTTAAACATTTTCGTAATACTCAAAATGCAAGTGGTTGCTTCTTAGAACAATTTAATCTACCAGGTATTTATTGGGCTCAAATGTCAAGTATCATCTACTCCTACCGAGAGCACCGAGTGGCTGTCATGTTCTGAGGAGTTAAGTTCATGTAAACAAAATTCTGTGAGAACCTAGCGACTGCTTTATTTTTCCGTGTGCGTGTGTCCTGTCAACTATGATGACACATAGTGCGGGTTTCCCTGTCACTTAACTGAGGCGCTTTCTTCTGATCACCTGACATTCGTGTTTACTGTTGCTTCCTGCACTGGCATTTCAGTCACCACTGCGGAGGATCCCAGGCCACAGTGCTCGGTCATGTATAATTGTCACCAAAAAGGGGTAATTGTGGGATGATAGACATGTTCATTTTCTTGACAATAGTAACCATCTCACTAGTCCTACCAAAACCTGCTGTGTACCTTAGATATGTAAAATGAACTTTAAAAAAGAAAAAGTATGAAAGTGGCCATGTAGAGTAGGCTTTCTTTGAGTCAGGATAAACTAGTTGAAACCTAGTAGAAAACATTCTGAGAGTGAAAACAGTCTCTGAATATTAGAATTAAAAGTAACTGCGTATGGATCAGCAATTAAGAGTCCTTTGATAGAAAAGCTGAGCAGTTGGCAGTGTATTTGCACAAGGCCACCCAGGCAGCTATTGGCAGGGGCAGAGCCTTTGATCCAGGTGTTCTTAGCTTTTTTGACCTCATTATAAAAGAGATATATATACACAAATATATATACAAATATATATATACAATATATATAGTATATATATAGACACACATATATAAATATATATACAATATATATAGTATATATATACAAATATATATGTATCTGTGTCTGTATGCTTTTTCTTTTACAAAGATAGGTACAGCAATTTCCCTCTTGGCTATAACTAAATACATATGTGTATGTTGGTATTACATAACAAAAATAAATCTATAGCATGCCATCAATTGTTTAGTAAAGTCAGGTTCAACGGCAGACTGTGTGTCCAAGCAGTCCATCCAGACAGGTCACAAGTGCTCTGTCAGCTCATTTTTGCTCTTTCCCTTCCTTGGAGACAGATGCTTGAGATACCAGGTTCTCTCCTCAAACAGCTTTATTTGGGAGCCAAGTGAGACTATGTCATTATGGTAAATCATTCATATTTTTCCATTCATGCCACACTGGGATATAAGTTGGGCTGAAAGTATGATACCTGTTCTGATCCAAAGTGGCCTGTACCCAGGGATCTTGTGGGCTGCACCCGTGGGCTGTGAAAGTCTAAAGTTGTGATGTTGCTTCCTGGTTGTTTCTTGCAGGGGAAATTATGGTTAGGATATAATTACTGAGACTTACAGGGTTGGTCTCAGCTAAAACACTGGCTTTAGACTCAGCCTGACCTGGCAAAATTTTTTGGTTTATTCACTTGTTAATGCCTGTCTTAGTCACTGTTCTATTGCTGTAAAGAGACCCCATGACCAAGGCAGCTTATAAAAGAAAGCATTTAATTGAGGGTTGCTTACAGTTTCAGAGGGTGAGTCCATTACCATCATGGAAGGGTGCAGTAGCTGAGAGCTGATATCCTGATCAGTAGGCAACAGGCAGAGAAAGAGAGTGGGCCTAGCTGTTTTTTTTTTTTTGTTTGTTTGTTTTGTTTTTTTTTTTTAATTTTTTACATTTATTTATTTATTTATTTATTTATTTTTGGCTGGGGTTTTTTGAAACCTCAAAATCACCCCCAGTGACACACCTCCTCCAACAAGGTCACACCCCCTCATCCTTCCCAAAAAATTCCACCAACTGGGAACCAAACATTCAAATATATGAACCTATGGGTGTCATCCTTGTTCAAACCATCACAGTGTTCTCAGTAACTTTAACTCAGGCTCTTCAACTTCTTGGAGTCTGGTTCTTCATCTGCTAAATGAAACATTAGTAGTATGCAAGTTTGTAGACTTGGCAAAAGGACAGTTATTGTGAGCTGCCTTGCAAAGCTGGGTCTATCCATACTTCTTTAAGAGAGTCTGGAGTACAGGTACCATGAATTCAGATGCCCAGCAATGAGTAAGAAACCCATAGCATACTTTGGTGAGAGACTGTGGCATGTGTCCCCAAAGGTCTGGATCATATCTCTGGGGGAGGTATGGCTAGAGACGTCAAGATGCAGAGAGGAGCGTGATAGGAAAGTAGTTGTGAATCTGGCTAGTACGAGCATATGCTGCAGGCTGTATAGGAAGCCTTGTAAGCAAAGAAATGTTGCAAAGAGTTAAGGGGCAGGAATGGTTGAGTGCACTCACGTTTTAGGGAAGCCTCTGTAGAGCTCAGAGCATGGAGTCAACTGAGGAGAGCCAAATAAAAGGCCACTGCACTAATCCAAAGGAGACATATTAGTAGTGAAACACCAAGAAGAAAGGCACCATCTGAAGAACTTGGTGACCCACTAAGTACCTGATAAACCTGTGAGGCCCGTTACATTGTATCTCTAGGGCCTGCCAGGGCTTCTCTTTCATCTCTTCTCAACAGCCCAAGAGAGGTGCTAAGTATCCATCCCATTCAGGCGAACTGCTCCAGGATTTACCCAACAACCAAGGTAAAACATTAGACAAAGACCTAAAGCAGATTAGAATTTCAACCCTGGCTTTCATGTCGGCCCTCCTTGCTTTTCCTTGATCACCAGAACACATCACATAGTGATTTATCAAACCCACCCCTCCCTAGAACATGCCCAAAACATGTACGGTGGCCTTGAACTTTCTGATGGAAGCTGAATCTCTCATCTCTTTCTCTGAAAAATGTTCTGGCCAGCTTGATTCTGAAAACATTTAGTGGCGTATATGTAGTAACCATCTGTCTCTTTGTGTTTAGCTTAGTGAGTCACATAAATATATTTAAAGTCATGTGACATACAAAGTGATATACATTTGACTTGTTTGTCTTTCATGAAATAATTGCATTCATGAGGTAATTTCCACTCAAACTCAGAATCAAGATGCTTGTCTTCTTAAAGGCATTTCCACACAGTTTCTTACTTCAACTACCTTGAGATGTGATTCCACTGAACCTTTTTTGAGGAGGCAGGGCTAGGGTTTCCCTGTGTGGTCCAGGGAAGTCATGACCTGTTGCCTTTGTCTTCTGGATGCTGAAGATCTAGGTATGAGCTACTGTGCCTGGCTTTGAATCTCCTACCGTCAGTTGAAAAGTACTGGATTTTTAAAACAGTTAAAGGCTTTAAGTATTTCTGGAGCACGTTGTGATCTTCAGAGCACAGTCACCTTGAACTCTCTGTGACAGCTCCCAACACTCATGATTGTGAGATAAGGGCCGGGGTGTTGTGTGAGACAACTTGGCATTTTTCTTAGTGGTAAGTATCCAGTATATTGAGTGAGGTCATTTTAGCTTCATGTCTTCCCCAGATAACACTTAAGTCATTGAGAAAGTAGTAGGTAAGTTTTTTTTTTAAAGGACTTAAATATGACACTGCCCCTAGGAATAATTTTTGGTAAATTGAAAAGTACACACACACACACACACACACACACACACACACACACAGAGAGAGAGAGAGAGAGAGAGAGAGAGAGAGAGAGAGAGAGAGAGAGTAAACAGGGTTAGAGAATGAGGATGCAGTGTGAGCTGGGGAGTCTCCTGGGGACATTCACTTTGACATCCTAAACTGGGGCAGTTGATTTAGCTCTAGCGGTCGATAAAACTGTTGACTTGTGATCGTGTTTATGGGAAAGTCAGGATATGAAATTACCCCAATGAGACGATTCTGGGGCTTTGTTTCCCGTTTAAGTCCTCAGTAGCTTCCATTTGTTCTTTTCCTGGGGAAATTTGCAAGGTCAGGGACCAGACCCTAATCATCACTCTCAGAGCAGTGCAGAACCAGGAGCCCCAGGATTCTGGAATTCTCTAAGTTAGTCACAAATGGAGCTTAGCAGATTACTGAGGCATTCCTGGGGCTGCGTTGTAACAGACGCCCTAGATAGATGATGTCATGTTTGAATCACCTCCAAAGCCAAAAGCTGTCTTTTTCGGTGCCTGTGGGTGACTGTGTGTCTGCAGACATCCCTCCCTGCTGAACAAACATATGCTTCTTCACAGCACATCTGTGAAAGAAGAAGAGTGTGGTGGCTGTTCCTCCAACAGCAGCCAACAAATGGCTGAAGTCTTCTCCTTCTGTGGCATGGGATGAGAGGAGACCATGGAGCCAAGATCTGTGTCCCAGCCTTCCTCAGGCATAGCAGACCCATTACAGAACCCCCAACTCTATCTTGTCCAGATTATATTTTTATTTATCATGGGAATATACATTTCCATATTGTAAAAGAAAATCAAATTGAAGCCAGATCACTTCCCACAACGAACTCAAAACTAGACAGATTATCTAAATATTGAGCTGCACTTTATGTGGAAGACTTACAACAAAGGCTTACACATCCCCATTGTTTCCTAGAGCTGCGTGCTTATCCCTGTCCAGAGCAGGGCAGGGCCTAAGTAGGAGCTCCATTCATTCTGAAGTAACCTTGCTTAGTCCCACAGGACTGAATGAGAATGTATCAGACACTGAGAGAGTATATCAGACACTGAATGAGAATGGACCTATGAGGTCTCTATGCAACCTCTTGTTTTATAAGAGAGGATAATGATAATCAGGGAGGTAAAATCACTGCCTTGCCATAGCTAGAACCCTACAGTTAGTAACAGGGCCAGGACTCACATATACATACATACATACATACATACATACATACATACATACATACAAATGTGTATGTGTGTGTCCCTTTTTAGTCATAAGAGAGGATTAAGGAAGCTTTCAAAATGTTTTATTTATTTATGTGTATGTTTGTTTATTTATTTATAAGAATGTGTGCCAAATGCTTGTGTAGAGTCTAGGTGTCTGATTTCCTGGGGCTGGAGTTACAGGTGATTGTAAGCCACCCAATGTGGGTGCTGAGAACCAAACTCAGCTCCTCTGAAAGAGCAGCAAGTGCTCTTAACCACAGCCATCTCTCCGGCCTCTTAGTTTTCATTCTTGTTGTATACGTTCATTTAAATTGACTTCGGTGGCTGGAGAGATGGTGCAGGGGTTAAGAGCAGAAGTTGTTCTTTCGAAGACCTGAGTTCAGTTCTCAGCACCCATGTCAGGTTGCTTATAACTGCCCATGACTCTAGCTCCAAGGGATCTGATGCCCAATTCTGGTCTTTTAGGACACCTGTACACACACATGGCTTACATACACACATAACACTTTTATTTTACTTTATGAGTATGGGTGCTTCGTCTGCATGTATGTCTGTGCACCATGTGAGTACCTGGTGTCCTTTGTTCACCACTGACTTTGGTTTTAGTAAAAGTGGATTCCCAATGTTTGAAGACCCTTTCTCATCTTGGCTTGATCTTCTCTCCCATAACAATGGATCCTGTGTTGATCCTAACTTGTGCTCTCGCCTCATCCAGGACATGATAGGAATCTTTACCTTCTGAGCTCTGTGGAGACCTAAGGCAAGGCCACAACTTGTGTGACTAAGAAACAGAAGTGGAGAGGCAGCATGCTCACCCCACAGACATATAGGACTTGTCCCTTCTACTGCCTGGTGGAGTATCTATGGTCCATTCTTTTCCGCTCTTTGTTGCTTCCCTTGCTGGCTGTATACATGTACCTGAGCCCTTAAGAGCCCATTAATTGATTCTTCTGACTTCAAGCAATACAAGTTTAGATTTTTCAAGTAGGATTCTTAAAAATGCACTTAATGCACATTTTCCAAACCTCATAAAGCTACAATAATTACAGCCATTCTCTTGATAAAACTGAGATGTGTAACAGTACATAGTAGACACATACTTATTTAAGCATACACACACACACACACACACACACACACACACATATATACTGGTAGGTAGAAACTGTAGCTGATATTTATCTCTGAGAACTTATTGCTCATAAAAAATCAGTAAGGGATTTAGGGGAAATTTTTGTCTGCCTGGGGCTCTGGTGTCCTTATGAGGTGTTATGGGAGGCATCCCCCGGTAAGAACTCCAGGTCACCAGGCTGAGTCACCTGCAAGCCACTCACATGAGTCCAAGCCTAGTTGTGACAATATGTGTAAAGCACTGATAGTGAAGGTAGGAACTTTCTTTAGCTCATCACTATTCAAAAGAAGAGTGTGTCGATGGTCATCTCTGTGTCTCTTGGTCACTGTGGACTGTTGACAGTTGAAGAGACTTATTCATGTTCTATCATTCAAGATGAGACAATCAAGCCCTACCCAATTCCTGTGGGCTTACTGTGGCCTTAACCACACTGCTTGGATAGGACATGGCTCAGGTAAGGGACATCTCAGAAGTCCTGGCTATGCTGGCTTAAAATGCCAACTGGGAAAAAAAAGTGGAGAAGAGAGAGACAAAAAAATGGAATTCAATTAAAGATCTCTTGGTGAGGGAAATACCTGTATTCTAATCATAAACTAAGTTATATCATTCTTTAAGGGGATTAAACTGGAAACAGACATTCATACACTAAGCCGAAAGTTCAAGACAAGTTTGAAGGATGAACTAGTCATAATGTGTTTTATTTACTTAGATTAAATATTTATTCAGATTTCAGAAAGAGATGTCTCATAGAGGAGATTTTAAGATTAGAAAATCTTTATGAACATCTCATTGTCACACATAAGCATGGCAGAAGGTCATGGTTTCATCTTAAGTAGCTCAGATCTGAAGTCTGAGTTTAGATAGGATCAAAGATTCTGATGCAGTTGATACCAAGTGACAACTGATGGGTGTATTTTGCTTCAGAATTTCATAAGGATTGTGTGATTTGAATATTTGTAAAAATGCATTTAAGAACACATTAGAATAGAGCCCTACTGAAAGGACACCTCTGATCACTGCTTTTGCACTTCAGGCAGCCTGTGGCAGGCGTTTTAAAAGGGAGTAAGTATTCTCAACCTAATCCCCACTTACCAAGTTCAGTCCAGGTAAGTTTGTTCCTGCGGGACCTCATGACAGGCAAGTTCTTGGAAATGGGGATGGCAATAGATCTGTCCGTCCATCCATCCATCCATCCATCCATCCATCCATCCATCCATCTATACATTTACTTGAATTCTGTTCTCTCTCTCTCTCTCTCTCTCTCTCTCTCTCTCTCTCTCTCTCTTCCTTTTCTTTCGGTTGCATTTTACGCCAGCATAGTCAGAACTATTGAGACGACCCTTGCTTGACGGTATTAAAATGGTTGCAAAAAGAGGGGAGAGTTTGCTACAGGACCAGTCCTTAAACTCTGAAGTAGAGGGTGGTGTCTAAGAGGGAAAATTAACATCTTATGTTTAGTGTAATTTCTTTGAACAAAGGAAAGAGCTATTTGAGATTTTCTTGCCTTAACTCAGTAGTCTTCCCCATGATGGTTTTCCTTTACAAAGCAAGAGCTGTAAGAAGCATAGGGAAGAAAGATATCAACTAAACAGTATAAGCCAGGCTACCAGAAGTCCTTCAAACCCAGCTTCTTGGGAAAGTGAGGCAGAAGGACCACAATTTCAAGCCCTGTTTGGGCTATTAGAACAAATACAAAACTAATCTGGGTGGTGTGCATGAAGCTGTCAAAATAAAAGAATGAATGAAAGAACTGAGATTAGCTCTATGGTAGACCAGTAGGCTCAGTCCTCACTGCAGTAGATAGGTAGATAGGTAGGTAGATAGATAGATAGATACATACATACATACATACATACATACATACATACATACATAGAAGATAGATGATAGAAAGATAGTGTCTTAGTCAGGGTTTCTATTCCTGCACCATGACCATGAAGCAAGTTGGGGAGGAAAGGGTTTATTTAACTTACACATTCACATTGTTGTTCATCACCAAAGGAAGTCAGGACTGGAACTCACCCAGGGTAGGAAGCAGGAGCTGATGCAGAGGCCATGGAGGGATGTTACTTTCTGGCTTGCTTCCCCTGCCTTGTTCAGTTTGCTTTCTGATACAACCCAAGACTACCAGCCCAGGGATGGCACCACCCACAATGGGCCCTCCCCCCTTGATCACTAATTGAGAAAATGCCTTACAGCTGGATCTCATGGAGGCATTTCCTCAAGGGAGGCTCCTTTCTCTGTGATAACTCCAGTTTGTGTCAAGTTGACACACAAAACCAGCCAGTACAGATAAATACATACACATATATATACATAGAAGATAGATGATAATAGATAATATATACAGACAAATATATACACATACATAGAAGATAGATGATAGATAGATAGATAGATAGATACTCCTCAGATGAAAGTTTTGTGAAACTAGGGAAAAAAAAAAAAAAAAAAAAAAAAAAAAAAAGACCAGATCCTGTTTGTTTGTCCTTGTAGGCAATCAATGTGATGGAATTCTAATTTATAATCTTAGAGGAAAATGTTGGCATTCGATAGCTTTAAACAGAGAGGAGTCAAGAAAATTTATATTTTGGCAAGATTTTCTGGCTACCAAGTTAGTGGAAGGAAGCAAAAAAAGGCTTCATGTAGTCATAAAATCGGTCAGTCGTGATTTGCTCAGGGTTGGATTGAGAATATCCCCAGTGGAGACAGACTAGGGTTCACTTGAGCTGGTGGTGAGTTAAACACCGGTGTGAGACAGGTTTGTGGCAGCTGAGAAGGTTGTCTCTGGGGTTCTAAGGTTTGCTTCAAGCCACCTGACTTGAAGCCGAGGGGTTTTATTGTTGACATTTGTTTGCCTATCTGCTTTTTTGAGACAGGGTGTTGCTGTGTAGCTCAGGTTGGCTCCTCAAACTCTTGTTCTACCTGTGTCAGTCTGCCTAGTACCGGGCTTATAGGTGCCTGCCACTGTGGTTAGTTTCTGAGTTTAGTTTTAAATGGGTTTTGTCCAAAGATATAACACTCAGAAGTGGAGTGGATGGCTGAAGTTGGGGATGAGGTTTGGGCTGGGGACCTGTGCTGAGAAGGTGACCCTGACGGTAGCTATGAAAACCTTGTTTTGATTGGGATGAGGAGAATGGTGTAGAGGGAGCAGTTAATAAGACTCAGGACTGAGTCTTGAGAAACCAATATTTGGAGTTGGGGAAGGTACGGTTCAACGAGACTTGGTTGTGGAGAACAAGGCCCAGGAAGAAACCTGATAGCACGATCACGTGCTGCCTAAGAGAAGCGGGTTTGGGAAAAGCAGGGGAAGGATTTGGTGTCTCAGAAAGGGAACCCAGGAGGAGGAAAGGAGGCAGAAGGCAGACACCTTTCCCAAAATCGGGAAGACAACTCAGTGTCAATCTTAAATGTTTCTACTTGGGTTCAGTCACCGGGAGATCACTGTAAGTCATTATGCAGACCTGTACCCAGCAGCTGAACCGGAGGTAGGAGCATAGGAGCAGCGAGGCTCTCAGGTAACATTGGCTAGCACACGCTGTCAGGTTCAAACTTGCTGCTCGCTCAGATGCCTAGCTCCTGAGGTAGTACTGCTTACAGGGCAGGCTGCCCCATCAGGGCCTGCTGAGCTCATGACTCCGTCAGCCGGCTGCACACCTCTGCCTGCCCCCCCTTCACACAGCCCTTGGCTTGCTGCCCATCTGAGGCTGCTGTCTCAGGGGCCATGGAGAGATGGTAAGCCTGGGACGGAGATAGTTCCTCTGGTGTTAGAGGCAACCTGCCTGAAAGTTCCAGATCTTTTTTTAATTGAAAATACCTTCCTAACTAGATTCTTTTCTTATCTCACCATGGATGTTTTTGGGGTTGAAATAGTAGCCATTTTTACAGTGAATGTCAAACGAAAATAACACCCACAGAATTGGGTGAATTTTTATGTAGTTCCTGGGGTGAAACCTCGGGGTCTTCATGTGTTACTAGTAGCCCCCTGTCACTGAGCCTCATCCCCAGCCCTACACTCTGGGAAACGTCAACGTGTATTCCTGGACTTGTGGGATTCTCTGTAGTTCTCAGTAGGTTCAGGTTTTTATTCAACTTTTCTGTTTTTATATTATTTGCTTTTTTTAAAATTAGTGTGTGTATTTTAATGTGTCTGTGTGTATTTGTGGCTGTTTACATGCCATGGTGAGCATGCAGAGAGGTCAGAGGACATTTGTCGGAGATGTTTTTCTCTTTCCACCATGTGGATTCTATGACTTGAACTCAGGTCTTTAGGCTTGGCAGCAATCTTCCTTATCCACTGAGCCATCCCTGCCAGCCCCTGAATGATGTTTCCTACAGTCAGCCTGCCTGTATCATAATCCTCCCTCTCCTTCCTCTGCTTCTTGTTCTTCTCTCTTACTTCTCTCTGTCCATCTATCTTAGCAACAATAGTGCCAAGCCCTGGTGCAGGTACCGCTGGAAGAGACAAGAGAGAAATTCTAGACATGAACCGGACAATGCACACAGATGTGCTATATATGGAAGTAGTGAGCTCTGTGGTCATGTGGTGAGGATTGCTTCCAGCACTGAGAGAGAAGCCACTGCAGGTCGTGAGCAGCGCATAATCTGATTTATGTTTCTTAGGGCGCCCAGCCAGTTCTGTGGAAATGGCAAATCTGAGGCCAGAGGCAGCGAAGAGCTCAGGGTTCTGGAATTTGTGCAAGCATCTAGTTGTTGAGACCCAGGGAACAAGAGAAAGAGAGTTAAAGGAGGGGCTGACATGGGCCAAATATACAGGAGTATGTATATTTTACGCACATTTTCATTTTGTTCTTCTCTTTAAGTCACTAACAGGCAGAGTGACTTCACATGCTGCACCCTTGTGAAAAGCTAAGTGTATAAAGTATTTGTTTTAGTGGGTTGTTTGTTGTGTGTCTGGGACAGATTCTGCTATGTAACTTCTCTTCCAATTCAGAGCAGTCCCCCTGCTTCAGCGTCCTGATATTGGAATTACAGCCTGAGCCCCACACTTGGCTCTTTAGTGCTGATGATCAGAGGTGTGCCAAGTTAGTACGATTTCTGGTAGCTGCTTGCTCCAAAGGGTGATATTTTCTCATGGGAAGTCTAAAAAGTGTACCTGATGAACCTGTGCCCACCAGTGGTGATTATTCCTTCCCCCAAGTACAGCCCTAGGAAACATTTTCTGTTTCCTTTCATTCTCCTAAGTCTAAGGCTTGGAAACAGCCTTTGCCCCGTGGCTTCCTGTCCTGACTTGTCGGAGGCCACGTTTAGTGAGGGGTGGGAGCGCTAGGAAGAGCCCAGAGGGATTCCAAGCTCCAGGCTCCATTGTTAAAGAAGGCTTCAGCTCCTTTGATCTGCTCTCCTGAAGAGTGTGGGTGGTAGTGGGCAGACTAACCTGCCTTGTCTGGCTGCCTGGCAGGTCTCTCCTAAGGAGCACTTTGAGGGTCAGCCACCACGCTATTACAGTTATCACTATAATACACACTTAAGCAGCCAAGAAGCAGCGCACAGCACACAGACCCAGGTGCCACCCACGCTTTACTAGACCTACAGAAATTTGTGAAAATCTTTGTAAACCGATTCCGGTTCCGAAGTGTTTGTTTAGGACAGGAGGTGAACTTGATGGACGGCATTCCTTTATCTGTGGGGAGAACCTGGCTGGCTGTCAAGAGCAGAGCGGGAGTGAGGGGACAGAGAAGCAGATGAAATCTGAAGAGATGTTTGTGGCTGGGAAAGGCTGTGCTGTGAATGAATAGGCAAGGAAATAATCACCAGGATCTAGCATAGTGACAGTTCAGCTCTGAGTCCTGTGTCCAGGGTTCATGTGTGCTTTTAATTTTGTGATTTTTCCCCCCATTGCACTGTGTGTGTGTGTGGGGGGCTGCACACGCCACAGCCCATACATGTAAGTCAGGGAACAATTTATGGGAGTCACTTCTCTCCTCTCATAGTGTGGGTTCCAAGGACTGCACTTGAGTTGTCATGCCAAGTGACAAAGTGTCTTTATCTGCTGAGCCATTTTGCCAACTCTGATTTTGTGTTTTCTGGTGCAATGTTTCATATCTCTATATGTCATCTATCTATCTATCATCTATCTATCTATCTATCATCTATCTATCATCTATCTACCTATCTATCTATCAATCATCTATCTATCATCTATCTATCTCTCTATCATCTATCTATCATCTATTATCTATCTATCTATATCTATTATCTATCTATATCTATTATCTATCTATCATCTATCATCAATCTATCGTATATAAATCTATCTATCATCTATCTACCCACCTATCTGTATGTATGCATATATATGTATATATTTAAGTTGTGTGTGTATGTGTTTGTCTGCACATGTATGTGTGTACTTGCATGCATGTAGAGATCAGAGGATAATATTCCTCAAGAGCTGGTTTGGTTTTTGTTTTGTTTTGAGACAATCTCTTGGTTTTTTGAGACAGTCTCTTGTGTTTTGAGACAATCTCTCATTCGCCAAAGACTCACTGATCAGGCTAGAGTACCTGGCCAGCCAGCCCTGGAACCCATCTCTGCTTCCACAGTGCTAGGATTCTAACCCATATTTTTAATGTGGGTTCTGGGGATAAAACCCAAGTCTTCATGCTCGCATAACGAGCACTTTACTGACTGAACCGTCTCCCCAGACCCTGTAATGATATCTTAACGCTGGCTTCTGGACACAGGCCTGCTCATGGGGAAATTGGAAAACATGGGTAATAAATGTGATGAGTGTTTAGTGAATATATACAGTACTTCATTTATTTATGCCTGCTGGTTTTTATATTCCTCATTATTAAATATTGCTATCCTAATATGCTCTCTATGTATTACTCCTTTATCTTGGTTATCTGCCATGGAAACCCTTGAGGGCTGGGACATATGTGGTTTTGTTTGCTGCTGCATCCTGGAGTCTGGAATAGCCTGGTGCATGGTTAGATGCTCCGTGTGTGTTTGTCCAGAGTGGACTGAACAGGACCGAAAGGACTGTGAAATGGCCTGCTGCTGATGTGTCTTACTTGCCCTGCCATCACGTGTGTGTGTCAGGGACTCCCAGTGAAAGCTGGAAGGTATATGTACAATGTTTGAAGCTGGGTCAAAGTTAGGGAGAACAGCAACAAATTTGAAAAATAAAAGTGAAAAAAAATTTTTAGGCATAAAATTGAATACACCTAAAAATAAGGGAAGGAAAGTATACTAATAAAAAAGGATATTTTTAGAATTTCCTCTTATTTCAGAAGGTATTATGGGCTCCCATTTAGGTATGTTTCTCTAAGACTGAGCTGAGTTGGACTCCCATGGTGAAGAACAGGGAAGAAGGACTACCAATTTGTATTCTTAATATGAATGCAGATACATGGGGGTAAATATGAGTGCAGATATGTGGGGGTGGATACGAGTGCAGATACGTGGGGTAAATACGAGTGCAGATACGTGAAGGTGGAGCTCATTAAATGGTAGAAACATAGGCATCTGTCCCCATGGGTAGTGTTGAGTCCTTATTCAAGGAGTTGAGGTTAAAGCTCACACAGTTCTGCAAAAGTAGCAAAGAAACTTATGTAAAGCAAAGCAACGGAAGTGATCAGAAGACACAGCGAGGACATCGAGCCATGTGAGTGAAGACACCCACATCCTGCTTATTGCATGGAGTTGATTTGGAGTTTCCTTTTGGACTTAGGAGGGCATAGGTTACTCAGAGATTTAACATAGGCAATTTTCTATTTAGACATATACAGTCATATAGTCATTTTTCTATTGTGCATGTCCCTTCCCATAACACATCTGAGTTTAATCATATGTATGCCCAATATGCTGGCATAATATGGTAAATAAAGGATTTTCCCTGAAAATTTACTTGAGGACACGAAGTTTGCCTTCCTGTGCAGGACCAAAACCCAGCTCCAGCTGGAGCAGTCTTTTTGTTCCTTACACCTAGATGCAATGAGAATAGACACTATATTTGAATAGAAGCTGACTTAGCTTGATGGCTGTGCAGGGAAAGAGAAGTATCTTACTATCCAGAGAAGGGTGTGCATGTAGTCTTGATGCAGGGGTAGGGCAGGGTATCTGGGTACATTGTGTGGACCAGCTTCTAGCCCTACATGATACCCCAGGGCTTTAATTTTCCTATTCCTGTCTGTTCGAAGTAAGACATAAAGTATAACCCATTGCCCTTAATGCAGCTTTGTTTTTTTGTTTTTTTTTTTTGTTTGTTTGTTTTTTAAAAAGGAATACTTAAAAATATATTTAGGTAAACATTTAAGATTCAATAGATTTCCTACACAAATCCAGATTACTATTTTCGTTGAAATGTATAAATGGAAACCCTGACTACCCTTTGCCCTGGTTGGCTGCTTGTTGCTGTCCTGGGAAGGTGAATGCCACTTTCCCTTTTGGTATGGTCAGTCTGGTGGGTGCCCTGTGGCCACTGGTGAGCTCATGGTGCTATTCAGTAAGAAATGGCCTCCAAATGAAGAAGAGCTGCATGCAAAAGATGCAACAGGATGACTCTTCCCCTCGTCGTCTGGATGTGAGTGCTTGAAGCCTCAATATGGTGCAGGTCATGTAACCGCAACCCAGCCTGGCAACTAAAGAGTCCTGGAGGCAAGGCTCTTGGGAGTATTGTCACCAAGTTCTCAGGCAATGCAGACCCTCAAGGCCGACAGCTCCTTGGGTTAAGTCCATCTGTGGGATGTGGTAGCAAATGCCTGTTGTCCCAACGCTTGAGAGACAAGAACAGAAGACTCAGGGGCACACAGTCATTTTCAGCTTATATTGAGTTCCAGGTCAACCTGGGCTACATGAGACCCCATCTCAAAAACAAAACGACAGTATACTCTGAATTAGAAAAGCAGAGTGGAGTGTGTAATTGCTTAGAGACAGCTCCTGGGAGCATGGGGCAGGAAGGATGCTGGCTCATAGGATGTCACAGTGGAAGAGCCTTACAGGGACAGCTGCCTGGTGTGCATAACACACATGACGGCCATACCCGTTCCTCGGTAGAAATTTCACAGCACGTGACAGCTGTGTGGCACATCTGTTGGAGATTTAAAAAATCAGTTTCACCAGTAGTAGTTGGGAAAGACTCAACTTGGCAGTGGTTCTGTGGGAAAAAAACCAAAAAGCAAACACCTCCAGCAGTTTGAACTGGGAACAAATTCAGTACACTGTAAACTCAATGAAATGTTGGTCTTTGTCCCTGGAATAAAGATGTCCAGTCTCAGAGCAGGACTCTGTTACGAGCTGAGATGTTCAGGCCTTGAAGTACCATAGGCAAGTTCCATCTTATAAATAAAGAAAAAGTGAAAAGTGGAGTTTGGGATAGTCATGGTCACGCACACCTTTAATCCCGGTACTCAGGAGGCCCAGGCAGTGGATCTCTGAGTGCGAGGCATGTAGTGTAGTTGGCTACACTGCTTTGGCTCCCAGCGGGTTGCACAAGTGCACACACCCAAGAGCTCTTTGGATTCATGCATGAAACACACACACACACACACACACACACACACACACACAGAGTTAATGTTTGACATGCTGTGACTTGCTCAAGTGCTGGGCACTCCTAAACCTTTCCCTGCTGGCAAATGCTCACCTCTGGTACTCCTGAGACTCTTAAATTTTCTCCTGCTACCCCAGGCCCAATTGGAGAAGTGGCCACTTAACTGAATTCTTACATGGCCAGTTGAATTTCTCTCCTGCAGCTCTTATGTCCCATCCTTCTCCCCTGAGTCAGGGCGATTCTCTTTCATCCTTTCTCCCAGTTCCTAGCCTGTTCAAATCTAAAGGTCCTAGCTCAGTTTACCTGCCCAGCCATTGGCAATTGGCTCTTTATTGATCGATCAAAAACCAACCTGGAACAAGAACCTTCAGGGTTTAGACATGCAGATATCCAATTTTGGGGGCTGGATTAATTCAAACCATTGGAACCAATCCCTAACAAAGGCAAGATGCACACCTGCTCTGAGCCTTCACCTTTCCATCCCCTAAACAAAGAGGTTAAAATATTGATGGGAGGATTAACCAAGCTGATGGATGTAATCCCCAGAAACCCTTGATCAAGGGATCAAGATACCAGTAGGTAAAGGCACTTGGTGCCAAGCATGAGGACCTGAGTTTGATCCTTGGGTCCCATATGGTAGAAGGAGAGGAACTGACTGTCCTCTGTGCTCTAAATGCATGCAGTAGCATGCACACATAAAAACATGAACACACATATAATAAAACTTAAAAGAGACAGAGTGGCTCTGGGCTGGTGTTACACATTGAGGAAGCCAATGAGATGAATGGCAGTACCTTTGTGGCTTCAGAGATGGACCCGGGGCCTGCACAGGACAGCTAGCACATGCGGCACCTTTGCTGGCGTTATGGTTAGCATTCTGGTTAAGTCACAGTTCTGAACATTCCAAAACCAGCTTCACACGCACACCAAGGCTTTGCCTCATACACCAAGGCTACAGGGCCAATGAAGACAGCATGGAAAAGTTTGGCTTCAGAGCCCAGCTCTTATTGGGTCAAGTTTCTTCACCTTTAAGTGCTATTTTAAACCCTTGTCTTCCGAAGAAGAAAAAAGAGCTCATGCAAGGGCACTGGCTGGTCCTTATTCAGATGGATCCTCTTAAGGTTGCCAAAAAGATGACTTGTTCCACACTTATAGAAGAAGAAACAGGGTGCAAATGTCAAAGTGATTTACCCAAAGCACTGAGGACATAGCCCACTGGTAGAGCGCTTGCCTAACATATATAGAGCCAGGGGCTGAGTTGAAGGCACAGAGCCAGGAGGGAAAAGCAATTTGTTCAAAGAAATGTTTCAGTTCTTTGGATTTTAAGGCTCATCACCTTTTCCTATAAACCATGATTAAAATGTTTTGAGTGTCTACTATGTTTCAGATACTATGTCAATTACGTCCATGTGTGACTTTCACTTAGAACCACACGCAGAGTTGGCTAACACTGCATGCTGGTTTTCTTTGACAAGGCTTTGGGAGGGACATACAAGATACAAGTAGGGATGAGAAGAACTGATCCAGGTGATCAGTCACTCAGCGTTGACACTGTTGAGAGACAAATGTTGTATACCTTCAACGGTGGACATCATGAGCTGCTAGTGAGTTGGATGAGAGGTCATGACTGACGGTGACAAGCCTGTGGACTTGTTCTGTTGGTTTACACAGTGCTTACAGTGAATTCTCTGCAGCTATTCTAACCATGAATTTTCATATAAAAACATCACCTAAGCTTATTATAGGCTTCTCTTATGCAATTGGACAGTTTGGTGACCCTGAATTCGTGTTTCCCAAGCAATGATCACCCCAGCACTACCTAATAACTGCTTCCTTTAGGTGAAACAAGAGTCCTCATTATTCTCCCAATAGCCCACATCACCTTCTTTTTAATAAGTAGTTTAAGTCAACATGTAGTCGCCCATGCATAATCGATGATAGTAACCACCTGGGAGAAGGTTCTGATCTTTTTGTTTCTAACAGTGTCTCTGTTTCCTCTTCCCTAGTCTGTGATTGCAATGGGAAGTCCAGGCAGTGCGTCTTTGATCAGGAGCTCCATCGACAGACAGGCAACGGGTTCCGTTGCCTCAACTGCAATGACAATACAGCCGGGGTTCACTGCGAGAGATGCAGGGAGGGATTTTACCGGCAGCGAGACAGAGATCGCTGCCTACCCTGCAACTGCCACTCAAAAGGTAAGTGGGAAGAAGGTGAAGGAAGGAGAGAGGAGACTGAGGGAGGGAAGAAGGAAGGACAAAGAGAAGGGGAAAGGAGGGATTAGGGAACAAGGAAGCCGAGAGAGGTGTTGCACAACTGGGTCCCCCCACTACACATTGGTCATTTTAGCAATTGCCCCTGAGGGTAATGGAAGGACCCAGGGTCATCGGAGTCAGCCAGTTTGAATTCTACTACAGAGCCATATATTTTATTTTCGGTACTGAGAGTTTAACACAGAACCTTGCATGTACTAGACCAGCATTCTACCGCTGAGCTATACCCCCTTTAAATGTTTATAATGTTGAGATAAGCCCTAAGTTCTCTAGGCTGGCCTTACATTCCTGATCTTTCTGCTCAAGGAGTAGCTGGAATTACAGATAAATGCTACCACACCTGAGAGTGAGGTTTTTGACTTTTCTATGTAGGTAAGTGGTTAACTTCTCTATGATCCAGGGACAAAGAAAGGTGGTCTCTCCCAGTGACGGTTCTTTGCTTTGACCAGGTTATTGAAAAGAGCAATTGGCTAGGTGTGGGGTCATCTGCCTTTTAATCCTAGCACTTGGGAGGGAGAAGCAGGAGGATCAGTATTTCATGGTCATCTTCAGATGCACAGAGGGTTGCCTAGGTTACATGAGACCCAGTCTCAGAAACCAAGAAACAAAAAGGAAGAAAAAGCCAGATTGTAAGGACGTGTTTTTGCAGTTGTTCTGGGTGCTAGCCATTCAAAGTACAGACAGAAAAGCCACAGACAAAGAGTAGAGCTGCCAAAGGTGCTGTTCACAAGAGCAGACACCATATAGGAAGCTCCTAACTGGGAGGTGAGCTCAGAGAGCTAGCTGTTATTGGATTTATTCTATGTATCTGTGTATTTATGTATCTATGTATGTATCTATATATATGTATGTATCTAGTATGTATCTATGTATCTATGTATCTATGTATCTATGTATCTATCTATCTATCTATCTTACTGGGTTTTGTCATCTTCTCCAGTGTGTCTATTGTGCACATTGGGCTGTGTTCATCATGTACACATGTCAGTGTACACATGTTAGTAAACACATTGGGAGAAGCAGAGATCTATAGATATACTGAGGTTTTTATTGGTACCTCGTAGTCTATTATCTTTCCTGGCATTTGGTGCTTCTTCTTGTTGGAAAGCATTTAGGAGCATATAACATGATGCACACTTAAAGGGTAATGCCGTAGCATGGTTCTGCCTTAGTGTAGCTTAGGAACCAAGCCACAGCTGGAAGAACCTGAAACTGAACAGGCTTTTGGGTATCCAAGAGGAGTTGTTAGGGGAGTAACATCAGGAATCTTATAGGAAACTGGAATGTTTCCTATAAGGGGTGATAAAGATCTGGGGTCAGTCCCAGCTTCACCTGGGTTTGCTGTTATGTGGTCTGAAACCAATCTGTTTAGTTATGAGTTTAATTAACCTGACATCCAGAACCTCTTGGAGTTCTCAGTTCTCACCATGAACCAAAGGACTTCATAAAGAAAGAGCAAGAAAAAAAAAAAAAGATTCAATTTTAATGAGTATTTGAGATTCTTGGGGGAGCCAAGATCCCCATAAAACATGCAGCTTTGCTGCACAGCACAGGAGCTGAGTTGTCCCCATAAAATTGTCTGTGAGCATGTAACCAGAGACGCAATGGGCTCCCCTGCAAACCCTGGGCAGAATACAAAGTTTTAATTTGGAGAAGACAAGGAAGGAGCTGCTGAACAGAAAGGGCAAAGAAAGGTTTCTCATCTGTCTCTCTGTATGGTTCCCACTCGCCCAGTATCAGAAAGCATGTCTCTTTCTCTGGAGACATCTAGGACGTCACGGGAGCACAGTGGGAGGTGTAGAGACACACAATGATAGCTAGCACAGTGCTGTTCATGCAGTAATCAGATAACCTTCTGAACAGGGTGTTTGTCTCAGAAATGAGGATAGCAGACAAGAAGATGCCTGGGCAAGGTTGCAGAGCTAGGGTGTCGCGTCCTACTCGTCCAGCAAGGAAGACGCGAACAACCGGATCCTTCTCAACAGCCTTTATTACAGAAGCGCTCTTTTAGTTTTCAGGAGGAGACCCCGAATGCCCAGGGCGAGCTGCTTATATACCCTCAGCCCTGGGGGCGGGGGGGGGGGAAACGCATGGAGGTGCGCGATTGGTCAGAACTGCAGTGCCTCATTAGCATACCACATTAGCATACCCCGCCCAGGAGGGGGTGATTGGTCAGGATCGTGGTACCCCATTAGCATATCCTGCTTGATTGTGGTGCCTCATTAGCATACCCCATTCGGGTGGGGTTTGGCACCAAACTGAGTTGACACATGCGCAGTGCACTATTTACTAGTAGCCGATACCAGAGGCCGAGGCCGGCCGGCACCATCTTGACTGGCCGAGTTGGGTCGATGGCCTACACTAGGGGGCAGAGCAAGGACTTTAGCCTAGGTTTGCTGACAGCATAGCAGGTAGCGGTGAGTTTGGGAGCCAGACAGCCTGGGTTCAGATCTTGTCAGTGTGGCTCCCTCTGAGTCACTTGAGACATATGGTGTCACCTCTACACTGCTCTCGTGTTCTCATTATTTAAAAGGTCACACTATAGTGCAAGAATAATCAAACACATGATAGACAAGTTAGTAAAGTATAAGTCAATGATAGATATTCTTGTAAAGATGGAGGGTAACCTGACCTTTTGAAAACTGACCTTTTAAAAAATAATTATATCGTAACCAGATGTGATGGTACAAGCTTGTAATCCCAGCACTTGGGAGCTAGAGGAAAGAGAATCAGGAGTTCAAGACCAGTTTTAGCATTGCAAGTTCAAGGTTATCCTGGGCTACATGAAACTCTTGGTGGAGGGGGAAGGAGGGAGGGAGAGAGAGAGAAAATAAAATAATAATATCCAGGCATGACTGAAGTCTCATAGTGACCATACATATGATCTAAAATGATTTGTTAACATTTTAGTTATTACAAACTTCAGTTTAGCCTTGACTACCTGAAAGTATCTTGTAACCGTGAAGAAGCTGATCTAGAAGGTTACTAAGTAGCCCGAAATCTCCCAGCAAGGTACTGCAAGAGCTGCAAATATAATCCAGGTCTTCTGGCCCCAGAATAGGTTCTTCCTGTCCCTTCCATATGATTAAAAAAAAAAAAAATCAAAATGCATGTTTATCTCCAAGACAGACAGGTGCCCTCAAAAAACCCAGATTCCCTAAGGGCTGACTAATGCTTTAAACTCTCCAAAACATTTTCATAGCCTTGACAGGCTGTGCATGTCACACACCCACATTTCTTGTGGCGAGATGAAGAAACTACAGATTTAAGGTCCAGCTGCCTAGGCTGAGGGACACATTGGTGGGATAAACTCTTTCTATTACTTATTATTCTTAAGTACACCTGGGCTTTGCCAATCACTAACCAGTAGCCTGACTTGAGGAAAGAGTGTTAGAGACAGAACTTAGAGCCTCGTGCATGCTGGGCAAGTGCCCTGTCACTGAACTCTGATCCCAGCATCATTTTATATCGTTTTACTTTGAGACAGGGTCTCATTAAGCTGCTCAGACTGGTAGTAAACTTGCTCTGTAATTCAGCAGGCCTTGGGATTGCAATCCTCCTGCCTCAGCCTCCCAAGTAGGTAGAATTATGGGTCTGCTTTAAAGTTAACTTCCTGAGTGATTTCAGTCCCAAGGTCATTTCCATTTTCAAGCAGTAACTTGAAAGAATTTATAATAGCAGTTTCAAAAAAAAAAATCTTAGAAAAGGAAAAAAAAAAAAAAAAAAGCCATGTCATTATGTCATGTGCGGTAAATGAAGCCAACAGTTGACCGATGCTCACAGTAGTTTGGCCTTCGTACAGATTTCTGCTAAGTTTAGAAATGAGCTTATGAGTTTACACATGTGTAGTGTACGTGTGTGTGCAGATGTGGTGTGTATATGTGGGGGTACATATGTCTGCAGGTATGTGAGGGTTAGTGTACATGGTATGGAGGCCAGAACTCATTGGGTGTTTTCCTTGGTTGCTCTCCTTTATTTACTGAGGCAGGGTCTCTGACTAAGCAGAAGCTTCCAGATTCAGCTAGTGTAGCTAGCCAGCCTGCTCCCGGGATCACCTGTGAACAGAGTGAGTTCAAGGGCAGCTGATGCTGTGGAATGAGACCTTGTCTCGAAGTAACACAGTATGAGGAGGGCTTGAGATATGGCTCAGCCTCCTGGGCTCTGAGATTCAGTGAGGAGCTGGAGACTCAAACTTTGGTTCCCACATGTGAGTGCTTTATCCCCTGAGATCTCCCCAGCCAGAAGTGAGTTTATTTTAGAGGATGACTTTGTGGTTCCAGTGACAGTGCTGAGTGCTAGTCACATATATAAGTCCTGCTAACCTTTCACAGATACTTCAAAACGCACTGTGTATGTGCTCACTTTTCCCTCCATGACACCCAAGTTCTTGAGATGTGTGGCCATCAGTATCATGGGGCTTCTCTTCCTTCATTACTTTTAAAAAACATATCTATAACAGTATTACTCAGATTAGCATATTTCAGCTATTTAAAACATCTTTAGATGTAAGTTTATATGCATGTATACATGTTCATACAATGTTGAGGCTTGAATCCAGAGCCTTGCCCATGCTGAGCAAGTACTGTACTATGAACTATATTCCCAGCATGCATACATGCACATGCATACAGAAGGAGATGTGGAGGGAGGGAGGGGAGGGAGGGGAGGGAGGGAGGGAGGGAGGGAGGGAGGGAGGGAGGGAGAAGATTCTCTTGGAAATTTTCTTGGCTTAATTTTAAACATGAATTACTTTTAACACCCTCTGTGTCCTCAGATGCATAGAGATTATCTACCTGAGAACACTCCATGAGACACAAACCTGAACCAGGAAAGCCATTCTTGTCTATTCTTTAAAGCCCTGAGCCTAGCTTACAACATAGACATTGGAGCCGGCATTTTCATCCTAGTGAGGCGCTTTTAAAACCCAGTGCTGTTGTTTTAGAAGTTCTAGAATGTGAATTAAATTAGTCATGTTTGCATTTAGAGACGTCAAACAGCCCCATGCCAACCTTGAAGGCCTGCAGGATGCCTCAGGGAAAATTTCTACGGTACTGTTAACACTATAATAGTCTATTGCTGTAGTGTTTACATTTTAGGCGCCCACTATATGTGAGACACTGGCTTAGGCACCACTTACATATTAGCTCTTAGTCTCACAACAGCCTCGAGAGGCGTGTTTTCATTCTCACTTAAAAGAAATCGCGTGTAAGCAGTTTTCCCAGAGGCATGCAGCTAGAAGAGCCTGGTATTTGAATTGAGATCCATCAAACTCAAAGCTGGGGTTGTTTTCTTGTCCTCCAGCTTCTTCTAACCCAGTGGTTCTCAAACTTCCTAACCCATTAATACAGTTCCTCATGCTGTGGTGGCCCCAACCATGAAATTATTTTGTTACCGCTTCATAACTGTCATTTTGCTACTGTTATGGATCGTAATGTAAATATCTGACATACAGGATATGTGATATGCGACCCCTGAATAGTCCTCTGCAAATGTTCTCTGTCTTCCTCTGGGTGGAGGCTGAAGTGTGGAAAGGCACAGAGGGGAGGGGCACAATGGTTTAGGTGAGGGAAGATGGAACACAGACTGGGGCGGGTAAGCAGGCCTGTGCTGGAAGTGGTGAAATGTTTGCTACCCCATCCTGAGTCTTTCTTTCCTGCTGTCTCCATGCAACCTCAGAGGACCCACTTACAATTAAAAGCATGCCGGTAGGAAACTGAGTCATTACGATACTACTCACAGAAGCTAATCTTTGAGATAAGCCTGGGTGTCTGTCCACAGAAAAATGTGGCATATATACACTGTGGAGTTTTATTTAGCACAGATACGGAAGAGCTTAGGTTATTTACAGGAAGATGTGTGGAACTGGAGCTCATGTTAATTGTAATTAGAAGGACACAGAAAAACAAAAATTATATTTTCTCTGATATGTGGAACCTAGGTCATATATGCATATAGATATGTGGATGACATGAGAATAAGAGGAGGACTATCTGGGAGGAGGGGGAGCAGAGTACTGAAAAGGGAGAACTGGGGGAGGCGGGTGGGTATAGTGGGGGAGTTAATATGGTCCAAGGCATGATGCTTCTGGACCAAATGTCATTATGAGGGGAGGCTGTAGCTTAGTTGGTAGAATGATTGCCTAGCATGCTAGAAGTCCTTGGTTCAATCCCTAGGACTGCATAAACCAGGTGTGGTGGAGCACACCTGTAATCCTAGCGCTTGGGAGGTGCAGGAAGATGGGGTATCCAAGGCCATCACTGGTTATGTACTGAATTGGAAGCAAGCCTTATACCCAGGAGATCCTATCTCGAAAGCATCATTATTAAACCCATCAATGTAACGTAGTGAACGTACACTGTTGGGGGAAATGAACAAGACATTGTAAGGCAGTGACCGAGCCACCAGGAGATGTTCCACAAAGGAAGTTTTCTGCTTCCCCTGGTTAGTGAACACAGTCTTAGTTAAGGGGTTTTTGTGTGTACTTAAAAAATATATCAGGGCTAGGGAGATAGCTCAATCAGCGAACTGCTGGCAGGGCCTCCGTTTGATCCTTAGAAGCCATGTAAGAAAGAGCTGGGAGTGGTGCCACACGCTTGTAGTCACGGTGCTGGGGAGGCAGGGGCAGGTGGGTCCTGAACAACCTCGTCTAGTTGTCGAGTTCCAGGCCAATTAAAGACCCGACCTTGGCAGGAAAAATGGTGATGGTCCTCTGGCCTCCACACATATGCCTATGTTCACATTCACATAAACACACACGAGTATTGACCCCTAGAAGCTGACCTTTGGTTGCTAGACAAGGGAGAAAGTCATTCATTCTAATATGCTAATACACTAGCATTGTTTTTTCTCCTTGAGTTTTCAAAGGCTTGAACAAGTTTTGAACTCACGATGTAGACCAGGCTAACTGAACGTGTTGTGGGTCATTCTACTGGAGCCTCCAGGGGTTATAGGCATGCATTACCACACTCTATTAATGGGATTTTAAAAAAAGTAAGAAGGAAAAAGAAAGGCACTGTGCATTCCCTAATGTCAAGCCAGAGCAAGTGTGGAAATAAACATGTTTCTGTGAGTCGCCTGCTTCTTTCTGTGAAGCAGGCATCGTCACTTGTCAAAATGTCCCGTACCAAGTAGAGATTTAAACGGCATGGACTCCTTATTAAAAGCACTGGATTTGTACATTGTTTAGGGTGTCTGGAGCTCCCATGAGGAGATGGTCATTTTTTTTAATGCCTTACAAATATTTATTTTTCTTCTTCTCCCCACCTTATGGGCTACAGGTTCCCTCAGTGCTGGATGTGACAACTCTGGACAATGCAGGTGTAAGCCAGGTGTGACAGGACCCAGGTGTGACCGGTGTCAGCCAGGCTTCCATATGCTCACTGATGCTGGATGTACCCGAGACCAGAGGCAACTGTAAGCATCTACTACCTTAGTTTAACAACTCGGGGAAGAAAGGGGGTTGTTATATCTTCTACTTCCAAGTGACAATCCATCATTAAGGGAAGTCAGGGCAGGGACTCAAGACAGGAACATGAAGCAGGGACCATGGAGGACCACTGCTTCGTGGCTTACTTTCCAGGTCATGTTCGGCTACCTTTCTTTTCTTTTTTTAAATTTGTTTTATTTTATTTTTAAAGATTTATTTGTGTTATTGTACATTGTGGTATTAGTACACTGTAGCTATCTTCAGACACACCAGATTATTCTACTTCGAAGTCCTTTTTGTACAATAGGGGTGTGATGACCTTGGTATGTTCCTTCGTAAATGATATCTTGTCGTCATTGATATATTATTAAAATATTTGCTAATAAGCCTATACTTAAAAGAGTGGTTGAGTTATAGTGAAATCATATTACTAGGCCAGATGTTAGTAAAAGAGCCGAAAATGCCCCTGTTAATGGTCATGGGCTTGGGTTTACTATGTGATATGCATGGTTTTGGTGGGTTGTTATGTGTTATCATGTGGATATAGACTGACTAAAAGAGTAAATACCTATGCTTAAATTAAAGCTACAGCGAACTCTAGAATGGTAAGTAGAAGTAAGGTAATAAATGTAATGGTGGCGATTGGTGGGCTAATATTTATTAATACTAAGGTATTAATAATTAGATGTATTAGCATGTATTAGTAGATGGCCTGCGGTGATATTAGCTGTCAGTTGGACTGCTAGTGCTATAGGTTGAATAAATAGACTGGTTGTTTAATAATAATTAGCATAGGAGTCAGTGAAATAGGAGTCCCTTGTGGAAGGAAATGGGCTAGTGAGTTTTTTAATTATTTATGTCAATCCCATTATAGATGGTTATAAGCCACCATGTGGTTGCTGGGAATTGAACTCAGGACCTCTGGAAGAACAGTCAGTGCTCTTAACTGCTGAGCCATCTCTCTGACCCCTATTTTATTTTATTTTATTTTATTTTATTTTATTTTATTTTATTTTATATATGTGAATACACTGTCACTGTCTTCAGACACACCAGAAGAGGGCTGAAGGTTGTGAGCCACCACGTGGTTGCTGGGAATTGAACTCAGGACCTCTGGAAGAGCAGCCATTGCTCTTAACCGCTGAGCCATCTCTCTAGCCCCAACTACTTTTCTTATATAGCCAAGACCTGCCTGCCTAGGAATGGTATTGCCTACTGTGGGTCAGGCCCCTACACCAACTAGGCATCAAGAAAGCGCCCCATAGACTTGCCCACAAGCCATTCTCATGGAGGTAATTCTTCAACTGAGAGTCCCTGTTCCTGGGTATAAGTTGACAACCAAGATTAGCTGTCATAGCATCCTTACTCTGCCATTGCTGTTACCAAGGGAATAATGACACCACAGCCACAAATACTTTAGTGACTCTTCATGTAGGGTTGTCTAATTTTATCATTATAAAAACACTAAGCAACTGGGATTATCATTACACTCATCTTAATAAGAAGATATTTAAACCATGAAAATTTTAAATGCCCGGCATTACTGGTGACGATGGAACTGGTTTGGAAACCCAGAGACTTGGCACCTGGATGTATGTATTTGGCTTTCCTTAGTGAACTAGAAGGGACACAGAGCCTTCCATGTTCCAATCAGGGACCCATCAGACCCCAGCAAACTTTGTGTAGAAGGTTTTTTTTTTTTTTTTCCTGCTTGATTGCCATTTCCTTTTGTTTGAAATACCTGCTTTCCATCCTCAGATTCCTTTTTTGAAGGAAGGCTCAGACTGTCTTCCTTCAATGTACACTGTATATCACACAGCACTTGCAGAGACACAGAGCTGAGGGGTCTCGGGGAGCTTGATGGTGAATAATTCACCAGAGAGGTATTGGCAGAGGAATTTCTGAGACCAAGGGAAAAGCTAACTAAACCCTCTGGGCTTAACCTGCTTCATCTGCTGACATCAGCAGCCTGCCCAATGTTACTGGTCATGATGGACCTGTTTCCCTAGACTTAACCTGTTCTTGTTACTTTTCTTGATTCTGCAAGCCCCTAATTGTTGCTTTTCTAGATTTAACCATTTAGTTACTACTTTTCAAAATGTAACCAGCTCTTATTAATTTTTCTGAGTTTAACTTGCTCTTAATCATTATTTTTCTAGACTTCACTGCTCTCAGTTAATTGACTAAGTTGCTTCTAAGCACCATCAGGTTTGGAGGAATAGATAACACCTCTCATGTGAGGGTCGGAAGGGTAACAGTTGCAAACGTTCAGACCACTGACTGATGTCCAGCCACCTGTCCCCATACCTCAGCCCATAAATATCTCCAAACTCATTTCCACATCTGGCTATGTCCCGAATAAACTCTTTTGCAAGACTTGTCTTTCCAACGATTGTCATACTGCATGGCGGGCAGAACAAGCTTGATTTGGTAATAACTTGGCATGCTAGCCAGAAGCAAAGTCCAGATAGACTTCTGGCCAGTGGCTCACTGGCTTGTTTGCTGGTATTGAGATGTTGATGAGTCTAGGCAGCTGTCTGGGCCACTTGTCTCAAAGACTGTCCTCAAGATCTCTCCTGGTTTGGCGCCATTAATGTTTTATGCATCACTTCACTCTTTCTGTAGAGAAACTGTGCGCTAGGAACACGTATGGTTTGGTAAATGACTTCAGTAGGAGACACCCCCCCCCACCCGCTCTTTCCTTTTTTTTCCTCCTTTCTCCCTCATTTATTTTGGTTTGTTTGTTTTGCTTTTTTGTTTGTTTGTTTTGTTGTGTGTTTTATCCGTTATGTTTTGAGACAAGATCTTGTTCTGTAGCTCATGCTGGCCTCAAATGATCCCCTGCCTCAGCCTCCACATGAGTTATAGGTATGAGTTTCAACAACCCAGTTTAAGATTTCTGATTTTTCCTTCCCTTTGGTCTGGCCTTCACTGTGAGGATCCTGGTTTGGGGACATGGATCGTATAAAAAGATGGGGCATCTCTATCCACAAGTCCACGTGGTTCTGTTTCATTCCTGAAGTCTGATCCTGGGTTCAGGGAGAATAACAAGAAATGCATGCCCCTGGCCAGCTGTTTACAGCAGTGGAAAATGTTCATTCTGACTCTGAATACAGACCATCGGATTGCAGCCTTCAAACCTAGGTGATGTTAAGCTGTGGATTCATGGAAAGGAAAAAGATGGTAATTTTCTATAATGCCATATAGCTGCAAAATTCCTTAGACTCCAGAGAAAAATTAAATGAAAATAGGCCAGACTTGATAACATCACTTCTCTGATGCCCCTATTTGTAGTCCCTTGCTCAGATGGACACATCCTCCTGGCCTTACTGGCACTATCCTAGCCATTGTCTGGATTTTCTGTTCTCTGGGCCTTTGCATAGATTACTCTCTTCTAGCCTCCCCTGGCCTTTTAGATCACTTTCTCATTGTTTTCCTGGTTCCCACACTATAGCCACAACCTCGAAGGAATAGTGTGTGTAGCGTTCATCCCTTTTCCTACAAAGCTATGAAGCACTTCAGGAGGCTCCACACTTCACGCCATCTCCTCCAGGGCCCACCCTTATTTCCCCCACTGAGCACATAGGAGTCTACTTTTATTTTGGCTCTCCCATTTGCTATCAGCATTTGGTTTTCCTCTTGCTAGAGCTTTGTCTTGTTCATGGCTGGGTTCATTGCCTGGAGTTGAGGAAGAGGAAGAGGCACTATGGGGTGTTTCAACATGGCTGCCATTATAGACCACTGCTATTGCTGTTCCTGTATCTGCCCCACCTTGAAACCTCAAGAATCAGGACTGGTTCCTATTTCTCGTTGAGTCCCTGGTTCTTAGCACTGAGAATGTGTTTGCTGGTTGAACTGGATTAGTAGTATGGAGGCACCAAAAACGAAGATTGGACAGGGATTCTGGATGTGAGCCTGGTTAGATCTAGCATTGGCTGGATTGGGAAGGTGAAGGTGAAGGAGTCCAGCAAGCTTCAGGTTTGGGCAGGATTTGATGGGGTCATAGGACAGCCGGAGGGGAACATCAGTCACTCTTTCTCCACTATAAGGCCTTTGAGCAGAGTTTCATCACTAGGGAAGAGCTGGCAGCTTTGGTTTTAGACTGATGAGGTTGATATGTGAGCATGTACCAAAAAGAGTGATGGAAACCAGAGCAAGCCCTGAGACAGGGAGGCGGTGTCAGGATCAGATGACAGCTCCCATGCCTCTTTCAGTAAGAGGTTTACCACCAAGGCAAACAAAAGACAGCAAAATCCAGAAATTCCACTCCTAGACATACGTGCACGATAGATGAAAGGGTAAAATGCACAAAACCTTGTGTGCTGGAGTTCATGCAAACATTATTCATCATCACTAAGAACTGGGGACACACCAAATGTCTACCAGCTAAGGCATAAATAAGCAGTTTATGGTCACTCCATGTGGTGGGATCATATTCAGCCATCAGGAGGATATCTACTCCGTGACATGACAAGGGCAGACCATGAAAACTTACGGTATGTGAACTAAGCCACTCACAAGTGGCCACATATGGTATGATTTCAGTGATAAGAAATGTCCAGAGTAGGCAAATCTAATGAGATAGAAAGTGCATCAGTGGCCACATCTGTCTGGGGATGGGAGGGAAGGGAGGATGTGGCTTGGCTCTTTTAGGAGCATTGAAAATGTCTGAGGTCTGATCTTTGTGATAATGGTCATTTGACTTCCCAGAACTGATTACAAGCCAGGGAACTGTTCACCATTTGCAGGTGAATTCCATGGCATATGAATTATATCTCAGTAGAGGACGTAACGAATGGAAGAGCCTGAACATACTGCAATAGGCGGTCCACGGACTCCACCGGCTTAAAAGGCATTATTGAGTTAGACTATTTAGAAATAAAGTATGCATTTATTTTTAAAAAGACTAAACTGTTAAGTCAAACTAAACTGTTAGTAATGGCCTTGGCCTGCACTCGGGCACGCTCTTCTGTTTTTGGGTAGGTACCCAAGGGTTCACTGGCCACTGCCCCACTGGCTTAAATAAACACGAAAGAGTTCAGCATGGATGCGATCGCTGAGGGAAGTCCCCAGAAGAAGGGCGCGGGGGGGGGGGGGGGGGGGGGAAGGGCGCTTGCTCAGATAGCTCACTTTTATATGTACGATTGTGAAGCAATAGAAACCAGCTCCTAACTTTCTTCCGCTTTTTGTTTGCTCAGAGATTCTAAGTGTGACTGTGACCCAGCTGGCATCTCTGGACCCTGTGATTCTGGCCGGTGTGTCTGCAAACCAGCCGTCACTGGAGAACGCTGTGATAGGTCTGTGTGAACCATACCCTCGAGGGCTTGAGGGACAGTGCTCTGGCACCTGGCATTTAAGAATGAATCCACCAAGAACGATTATGGAAAGTGGATTCTGAACAAATTTGAGGACTTCTTTCTCCCTGTCCTCAAAGACTGATCTTAAAAAACAAAAACAAACAAACAACAACAAAAAAACCCAAAAACTAAAAACCAATTCATTGAGGTCCATCCTCTGTTTGGGTCCCTTCTGTTTGTTTTTCCTGTGACAGAGGCAGAACACCCCAGAGAGTCCCCTTGGCAGCTGGCTGGGACTCCCAGGTGCTTAGATGCAAGGTGGTGTGCAATAATGAGATCATGTGACTGAAGTGGGTCTTGGGAAATGCCTGGCCTAATTAAACGCGTTGAGGAAAATCCTTGTAACAGGGACCCTGGCAGTATATGGCCATACATAACCATTGTGTACCGAAAAGGAACCGCCCCAGGGAGGGGATGGTAGTACACGCACACACATGAACTGGGGCAGCACGTCAGAGCTCTTTGGGTCTGAGCCATGTTGGTGCAGGTGGTGCAGTGAGGAGCCATTGGCCCTTAGGTGCTGCTTCAGGACATCTCTTGAGTCCAGACTGTGTTCTAATTAAAGTCTCCTCTCCCCTGAGATGGTTGTGAGCAGAGGGGCTGTGAGGGAGGCCTCACAGCTCAAAGCCTCCTTCTCAGTTCCTTAAAAGAAAGCAAGCATTTTCCTGGCACCCGGCCAAACACTTCTACCTCGGTGAAGGAACTGCATTCCTAGCCTGTGTTTTCAGGGTTTTTTCTTCTTTTCCTTCCCTGCTGAAGAGAGAGTTAGAAATAAATAGTTTGAATGTTAGGAAAGCAGTCACATTTTAAAAGCCTTTGTGAACATTGTTGGGGGAGGCACACAATGGAGAGATGGCTCGTCAGTTAAGAATACTTGATGCTCTTTCAGAGGGTCCCACCCAAGATCCCTGCATCCGTGTCCAGAGCCTCACAACTGCCTGAAACTCAGACACTCAGACACACACACACATACACACACACACACACACACACACACACACACACACACGATTTACATGTTGAGACAGAGTCTTACTCTGTAACAGAGGCTGGGCCTAGAACTCATTATGTAGCCAGGCTAGTTTTGAAGTCATAGCAATCCTCCTGCCTCATCCTCCCAAATGCTAGGATTATACTACTTCCTACTGGAAAGCCTGTTTGTTTATTTATTTATTTATTTATTTATACTGTTTATAAGACATGGTTTAGAATTTGCTACAAAATAAGACAGGGTTCAGAACTTACTACAATTATTTATTTATTTATTTATTTATTTATTTATTTATACTGTTTATAAGACAGGGTTTAGAACTTGCTACATTTATTTGTTTATTTATACTGTTTTAAGACAGGGTTTAGAACTTGCTACAATAGCAGAGGGTGACCTTGAACATCTGATCCGCCTACTTCTATTTCTCAAGTACTGGCATTACAGACATGTGCCGCTAAATCTGTCTTGGAAGTCTTTTAAATTCTACAATATGAAACAAAATAGGCAGCTACATAAAGCAACAATTGCTTTATTACTGGCTGTTTCCTCTATGGGCAGGACTAGGTTATGATGAACATGGTGCTAGTAAATACTTAAAAGATTGGGACAGTTGAATAGGTGCTGAGGTAAGAGCCTGGGCTTTCTGGTTCCCACTTCCCCTCCATTCACACTCGATCCAGGGCATGTCTGCTCTGCATAAACCTGTCATATTCCTCCCAACGCCACCCACCCACCTCCATCCATCACCAAGGATGGGTCAGTAGTCAAGTTTCCAGACTACCAAGGTTCAAGAGAAGGCAGAGATAGTGAACACTCTCATTTGTTGTGTATGTGTTGGGGGGGGCTGGGATTGCCCCTCAGGTGGTCTGGAGTGGAGGGTCGGAGGTCATATGTAAGCTTTGCCATGTTCTTCCTTCTGGAAATTAATAGTGCCAATTGGAAGAGAAAGTAGAAGAGGCGGAGTGAGCCATGACATTCTCTGCGAAATAAGAATAGCGTTGTCCTGACTGCTACAATTCTGCCGCAGGTGCCGACCAGGCTACTATCATCTGGACCGGGCAAACCCTGAGGGTTGTACCCAGTGTTTCTGCTACGGGCATTCAGCCAGCTGCCACGCCTCTGCTGACTTCAGTGTCCACAAAATCACCTCAACTTTCAATCAGGGTACAGTTTCTCAACAAAGGTTTTTTCTTTTTTTTTTTTCTTTCTTTCTTTCTTTCTTTCTTTCTTTTTTTCTTTCTTTCTTTTCTTTCTTTCTTTTTTTCTTTCTTTCTTTTTTTTTTTTTTTTGCATTGCACAAAGCTCTGTGACTTGTGTCTAGGTCAGTGGCTTCCCTAGTCACAGGATGACTTCTCAAGTCATGGTTAGTCCACCTCCCAGGTCCTGGAATTACAAAGCTGTCCCATCACACCCATCAATTTTGTGCCAGGGATTGAACCCAGGACCTTGTGTCTGCTAGGCAGACACCTTCCCAACCGAGCCACATCTCTAGTCCTCTTGTGTTGTTTTTTTTAATGTACATTATTTTGTTGGGATAAGACAAACCATATATCTTGAAAAATTACAGCTGAACAGAATTTGAATAAAGTAAAAATAACTGAAAAGAGACAGCTATTAATATCCCTCTACTTCCCACCCATATCTATTTCAAAACCACAAAGAATTATTCATGTGAAAGAGGGGTTTATGAGAACATCTCAGAATCCACACTCACTAATAACATCGCAGCGCATTGAGTTATTATATCTCCTTAGTTAGCTTGCTTCAGAACACTACAGAAATATTGGAAACTGTTATTATTTTAGCTTCTTTGAGTTTTTGCCTCACTCCATTAAGGCTAGATCTTGTTTTGGTAAGCATGATAAAAAAAAACACACACACACACACACAAATTGCAGGCATGTGAGAACAAGCCTAGAGTCATAAGCCTGGATCACTGGAGTCCAAAGATAAAAGCCAGACAAAAATAAGGCAAAGGGCCAACGAGAGGGCTGGGAGTTAGTGTGCTTGCCACCAAGCCTGAGGACCTGAGTTCGACTCCTAGAACCCTCCTAATGGTGGAAGAGAACTGATTGGGACAAGTTGTCCTCTAACTTTCATACACACACACACACAAGCATACACCTACACTGTGGCATGCACACACACACACACACTGTGACATGTGCCCATACATTGTGGTATGTGCACACACATACACATGAACTATTTTTACAATATATACTTTTTTAAAAAGGCAAAGCTGCTGAGGACAGGGCCTGATGCACAGGTATGACTGGGGAATTCTGAAAACTGTAAAAGAAGGCAAAAACGCTACGCAAACCCCTTTCTACTCCTTCTGGGGCTCTTTGGCCAGTGAACCTTGCCTTGTTTAATTCAAGGGGCGATGGGAGTGGTCTCAAAGTGGTGTCCTTGTCTTGCAGATGCTGATGGTTGGAAAGCAGTTCAGAGAAACGGGGCGCCTGCAAAACTCCACTGGTCACAGCGCCATCGAGACGTATTCAGCTCTGCCCGAAGATCAGACCCAGTCTATTTCGTGGCACCTGGTATATGAGGGGTGATTTCTGCAGAAGCCAGTTGATAAAACTACAGAGTCAAGAGAGAAAAACTAAGTTAAAAAATGTGATGTGGGACCCATCCCCATCACTGGGGCTGCAGCAGCTCCAGTAGACAATTAGAGCTTAGGCCCAGTCTGATAAGTCACCCTGCCATGACACTGTAGAGCAGCCATCCAGGCATCCTAGAGCTCAGCCCTGACTGGTATTCCCTCCGTTCCCCCATTAGTTAAATGAGCAGTTTCTAGATTTTACATCAGAGCATGAAGTCAAACTTGATGCGTCTGTTAAGAAGCAGACACAAAGTACGTCTTTTTGAAAAGCTAAAATGTTTAATTAATGTGTATGTATGTCTTCGTGTGGGGATGCACACATGCATGCAGGGTCCCTCAGAAGTGGGAAGAGGGTGTTGGGTCCCCTGGAGCTGTAGCTATGGGAGGCTGTGAGCCATACAATATATGTGCTAGGAAACTGGACTCAGGGCCTCTGGAAGGTCAGGAAGAGCTTTCTAACCGCTGAGCCATCTCTCGAGCCCCAAAGCATGGGTTAAAACTTTAAAAATATTGTTAGTAATCTGAGCGGCAAAGGTCTGGCTGGAATTTGAATCCTGGTTCATAACCTTAGCTAATGAGCACTTCCCAAGCAAGTGGTTCTTTTTAACGTCTCTGAACTTTTGTCCTCTCAGCGACTGAATGAGAGTGGGGCATGCCAATAGTCAAGAATTATTGTCACCAGATATGGGCAGAGCTGGGGTGATGGCTTAGCCAGTAAAGGCAACCTGCATTTGAATGCTGAGAACTCATGTGAAAAGCTGGCAACTGTGGCACATGCCTGTGACCCCAGCCCTACAACAGTAGGGACATGAGAATCCCTGGGGCTTGCTAGCCAGAGGTGGGCTCCAGATTCAGTGAGAGACCGAGTTTCAAAACTGAAGGTGGAAAGTAATTGAGAAGGACACTCAACATGATATCCAGCTTCCACATGCCTGCTCACATGCGTGCACACATATTCATGTTCATCTGTACACACATAAGTACACACACATAAACACATGCACACAAATATGATGCCTGCTAAGTGTTCGCTAAAATGAAAAACACTTATATATAATAAATGGTACTCTTGCTGTTTCTCCTTGGATCTTTGGCCATCAGACTGTCTATAATGGTCATGTCATGAGTCCTCTAATAGGTAGAATTATCTTATGTTAAGGCTTCTTTGAAACTACTTACACAGCCAAAATATCACACCCACATCCCATGATATGACTGACCCTTCTGTCAGGGTGGTTTGGGATGGAAGGTTGGGCGGATCATATAGGGCTCCAACAGAAACTGACAATATTAACTTAATTTGTTCATGCGTTTGCCTTCCCAGCAGTACCACTGATCTTTTCAAAAATCCATTTCACAGCCAAATTTCTCGGAAATCAGCAAGTGAGTTACGGGCAGAGCCTGTCTTTTGACTACCGAGTGGACAGAGGAGGTAGACACCCATCTGCCTATGATGTGATTCTGGAAGGTGCTGGTCTACAGATCAGAGCTCCTCTGATGCCACCGGACAAGACCCTTCCCTGTGGGATCACAAAGACTTACACATTCAGGTAAAAAGAGGCCACACGCACACCAACCAGCTCGAGCTGTGTTGTTTGTTCACACATCCAGCCAGTAGGCTTTTCTGAGCCATATGGGTTAGTAGGCATGGTGTTACATGCGGAAACATCGTTCCTTCCCTCCAGTAGCTGGCAGGTTCACAGGCATGGGGAGAAAAATGATGTACGGTGACTGTTGGGTGACTGAGATAACAGGGTGGACACAGGTATTCTGAAGACGCATAAGAGCGGCAGCTGCACTGGGGTGACGGAGAGACTTGTCTCAGGTGAGGCGAATATGGGAGGCAGTCTTGGTGGAAAGGAAGAGGGCAAGGTCAGCAGGCAGAGGAGCTGTACATGGTATCACCAGTAGTTGAATTCCAGTGGAATAAGACGTGGGATGAGGAGTGTGGGAGAGGACTGAGGTCAGAGAAACTGCTGCAAGTGACATTGCAGAGCCTGGGTTCATCTGATAGAAAGTGGCTTTGAATGATGAGTTCAGAGAAGCAGTGAAGGGAAGCTGTGCCCACCCGGTGCTTTGTCCTGTGTTAGAGGCTAAGAAAGATGGGATAGAATCTCGTTCCTCCAAGAGCGTGTGATCTGGCAGGATCTATAACACACCTAAAAGCACGCACGCTACAGCCCAGTAGCTGCCTCAGTGCTGCTAAATGTTCATTTTGAAATTTTTAATTGTGCCTGGAACTCTCAAGGAAAGCTTTATGAAGGCATCAAGTGTGTGGGCTGAGAATGGAAAAGACACACAAGGCTATTGCAGAAAGAAAAAATTAGAGGAAGATAACCTGTATATGTGAATTTCTGTGAGGATGTATAGAGTCATTGCATGGGGCAAATTTTATAAAAATACACACACACACACACACACACACACACACACACACACACACACACACAGAGTCCAGAGAAGCTGTTGGAATTCCCTTGGAATTGATGGTAGATGGTTGTGAGTTACCGTGTGGGTGCTGGAAACCACAGGGCTCTTAAGTCCTGAGCCATTTCCTGAGCCCCAGTGATGATGTCTTTGTAGCTGGAACATAGCATGGATAAGGGAGATAGATACATAAGATTGGTAAGTCTAGAAAGGCTGTATCTTTTGTGTCACACCAGGTGCTGATATCTTGTCTATGCTGGCAAGATGATGGAAAGCCACCGAGAGGCTGTGCGTCAAGAAGTGTCACTGGACATAGTAGCTCACACCTTCAATCCCAGCACTCAGGAGGCAGAGGCAGGCAGATCTCTGACTTCGGGGTCAGCCTGGTCTACATAATGAGTTCCAGGACAGCCAGAGATGCATAGTGAGACTTTGCCTCAAGAAGAAAAAAAAAAATGAGTCAGGGGTTGGTGAGATGGCTCTGCTGATAAAAGCACTCGCTACTCAGATCTGATAACTCGAGTTTAGTCTCTGGAACCTACAAGGAGGTGAAAAGAGACCATGAAGTTGTCCTCTGATCTCTGCATGTGTCCCACAACATGAGACACCCCACTATGCACATATGTACACAACAATAATTTTAAAAAATTTAAATTTATATGTGTGTGTCAGGGGGTATGCACATGTGAGTCCCAAAGAGAATGTTGGAACCCCTGGAATTAGAGTTGAGGCAATTGCAAGCTAGCTGATGGTAGGGACTGAACTCTGGCTATAGGCAAGAGCAGTATACACTGAGACATCTCTCCAGCCCAAATTATATACATATATGGGTGTCACCTGCATGTGGATGTCCTGGAACTCAGAGATCTACCTGCTTCTGCCTTCTAAATACCCAGTATAATTAAAACAAACAAACAAACAAACAAACAAACCCTTTATGTGTGTGAGTTTGTGTAGGTATATGATGTATACATACATTTGTGTGTGTGTGAGTGTCTGTGAAGATATATGATGTATGTGCATGTTGTGTGAGTGTATGTTTAGATATATGATGTGTGTGTGTGTATGTGTGTGTGTGTGAGTGAGTGTGCATGCAAGTTCAAAGGACAACCTCAGGTGTCAGCCCTCACCTTCCACCTCATCTTGAGACAAGATCTCTGTGCTGCTTGCAGTCACATACGCTTAGCCTGCCCTCAAGCTTCCAGGCATCCTCCTGTCTCCACCTCCCATCGAGACATAAAAGCACTGTGATTACAGGCGTGTGCTATTGTGCACAACTTTACGTGAGTTCTGGGGAGTCGAATGTAGGTCTCTGTGCCTGCACTGCAAGTACTTTACCTACTGTACCTACTGAGCCATTTTCCCAGCCCTGGGCAAAGTTCTTAACTGGACCAGCAGAAGACATTCACAGTGCATCGGTGCAGGAGTATGCCCGCCGCCCCCATGCCAATAGGAACAGAGAGAGACAGACTCAGAGAGCCCTCACGAGCTGTGCTTAATTAACTGAGTGCCACTTATTCTGATGACATGTACACCCTCCCTGACTGGGTTCTCACACCCTTGGCTTAGTGAGCTTATTCTTTGGGGTTCAGCTTACATGCACTCTTTGTCTGAACTTTCTCCGAACCCCAGGCCAAGTTACAGACATCGTGTTCTGTTTGTGAATGGCTAACAGCCCAAACTAGATTAAATTATTCCCACTCCAATGTCTGAACCTTAATCATCTCTGCCTAGTTTTCTTTTCCCCTAATCCCATAATTTCTTTCCCAGACCAAGGACACAAATCAACTTTGATTTTTTAAAATTTATTTCACTAATGTATTCATTCATTGCAGTGCTGGGATTAAATGCAGGGCTGCATGTATGTTGGGCAAGCGCTCTACCACTGACCTGCATCCTCAGTTCCACAACCACGTTTTATTTAATCAACCAGTCAGAGAATGAAATAAAAAGGCCTTTCTTGCAGTCAATATTCTAGGAAAAGCAACCCGAAGGTTTGCACAGAAACTACTGGGTACAGGCACCACAGCGTTCATTCTGATGGCAGCTGCAGCTCTGTGATGGGCACTTGTCTGGTGTGTGTGAGGCCTATGTTTGATCTCCTGCACTTACAAGAGGGTTCTGGGGAGGGCAAGGGTATGGACAGATGGAAGGAATCAGTGAAACATGCCCAGGTCACAAGTAAATCCCTTAAGAACAAAGCTTAGATTGAACAGTAACTTTCCAGGGCCAGAGCTTGGGGACGTGAAATGTGTCTAGTATTGGGTTATGCAATAACTAAGAATACTGTGTGTCTGAGGGCTTGGGACCAGCTTTTGCAGTGATCCCTGGAAATATGTACACTGACACACCTCCACTGCTTCCTGTGGGATTCACCCTCCCCGTGGAGAGAGAAAACCCCAAGCTTCTGTCTCTTAGAAAACTCGAAGCAAGGAGGCCAAAGCTTAACTATTCTCACCTTC
The DNA here is from genome assembly GCF_011762505.2 of Arvicanthis niloticus. Classification (NCBI taxonomy): domain Eukaryota; kingdom Metazoa; phylum Chordata; class Mammalia; order Rodentia; family Muridae; genus Arvicanthis; species Arvicanthis niloticus. Next base: position 40,359,896 of record NC_047667.1, on the reverse strand, counting down.
TGAAACATAATTTGTATCAGGTAGCAATGTGGCATGACTTGAATTTGTAAGCATCGAAAAATGTTCAATTATGCAGATTGAATGAGCATCCAAGCAGTCACTGGAGCCCCCAGCTGAGTTATTTCGAGTATCGAAGGTTACTTCGGAACCTCACAGCCCTGCTGATCAGAGCTACGTACGGAGAGTACAGTAAGTGACCAGAAAAGAGCAAAAGACCTCAGCCCTGGTTTTAGTTTCATGCACTGTGGAGGTCTGTGGGGAGGCTCTGGTCAGAAAGATACGCTAATTGATGGATTTCACTCAGAAATCCTGAGTCTGTGTTTTATATTCTTTGTTCCTAAAGGGAATGTTTCTCTAGTGAGAGGTTAGCTCTCTAGCTCTCATGAAAAGCGGGTGATACTTCCTTGCTAAGAGTCCCTTCTTCAATTCAGTTATGTGGAGGGGACAATCTACAGCTAATGGACATATCCTTTGTTAAGTCCCTTTTATGAACGTCCTATGTTGGACCTACCAGCAATAATTTTAAGGGGGGAGGGGGGCTCTTCACACTTCTAAACACTGAATAAAAACGTGTGGATGGCCTGCCATGTCCATGTCCCCAGTGCCACAGATATAGCAGGGAGTCGGGAGGATGGCAGCCAGTAGTTTGTTGAATGTTACCATTTCCCAGGTACGTTATGCCAGGTGGTGTCTCATGTAGTTCTCACAACAAACCAGGGGGCTAGACAATACTATTGCCTCTCTTGTAAACTGAGAACATGAAGTCTGGAAAGAGCAAGGAATTTGCCAAATTCACACAGCTAATATGGGTTCATCCACAATCTAGATCCCAGTATTCTCCATTCCAGAGTATAGACACCGACTGCTATTGCTGTCCATGTACCATGATGTGTGATTACCACCTAGGTAAAGAAAACAAAACCCTGGGTGCTCTTGAACTGGTAATGGTAAACCAGGCTGGCCTTGAATTGGCAAAGATTCTCCTGCCTCTGCTTCCCCATGTGCTGGGTCTACAGGCCTGAGGAAGCCACTACTCTCAACTGTGGTATTAGACCTTGCCACTTCTAATGTCTTTTTTCTATTGCAGGTACAGGGTACATTGACAATGTGACCCTGATTTCAGCCCGCCCTGTCTCTGGAGCCCCAGCACCCTGGGTTGAACGTTGTGTATGCCCTGCTGGGTACAAGGGACAATTCTGCCAGGAATGTGCTTCTGGTTACAAAAGAGATTCGGCAAGACTGGGGCCTTTTGGTGCCTGTGTTCCCTGTAACTGCCAAGGGGGAGGGGCCTGTGATCCAGACACAGGTGAGTGAAATGACATCTGCACCAGGTGTCTGGGGGTAGAGGCAGAGGAGTGGGTCTCCCATAGAAGCAAAGGCTGAGGAGGAAATATCATACCTGAATTCACTTAGGAGATGGAGAAAGAATGGTGGAGAGCGTGGGACCGAGGTGAAGGGAGACAGACATGGTGACAATACACTTAACCTCTTTCATTATGGAATTACCATAGGATTGTGAGCGAAAGGTGCCAAGTTACAGGAAATGACTGTCATGCTCCATACAAGGTGGGGGGATTGGTGTTGAGTTGCAGTAATTGCATGGGAAGATCAAAAGCAAGTCAGGCTCTAAATGGGAGTGGTGGCAAACGGTGTGACCATGAAGGACAGGGGAACAGTGCAGGACAGGGGAACAGTGCAGGACAGGGGAACAGTGCTATGCTACGGACAGTGAGGATGTCTGTGTCTAACTGAATGTGATGGGTGAGGCTGAAATCCAAGGTGGTGGCCACGTTTCTATTTGGTTCAAGGATGAAGATGAATGTCAGCATTCGGATGCTGGGGGATGCTCCAGGAAAGCCTGAGCCTCTGTAGTCTGATCCCCACATTCCATCCACACTGATGGGAATATGTAGTCTGACACTGTCATTTCTTTCTTCTACACTCCAGGAGATTGCTACTCAGGGGACGAGAATCCCGACATTGAATGTGCTGACTGTCCCATTGGTTTCTACAATGACCCACACGACCCCCGCAGCTGCAAGCCATGTCCCTGTCACAATGGGTTCAGCTGTTCAGTGATGCCTGAGACAGAGGAGGTGGTGTGTAACAACTGTCCCCCTGGGGTCACAGGTAAGACCAACACCCTGTTCTTCCTTCAGCTTCCTGTCCTGATGCTGTGGACATGTGTAAATAGCTCCTGTTCTGGAGAATTTCCCAGAAGTTATACTTGCTTCAGGCAAATCTAAATGTACACATTCTAAAGATAGGTATATGTGGTGTCTGAGCTGATACTGACCAGGGGCTGGTGCAGTTATGGAGGGAGGAGCATAGTGCTGGTTGGTTGGCAGTCTTGTGCATTTATTTAGGAAATGAAAGTGTCAGACCAAGTATGTGGTTAAGTCTCCCTACCCCTCCAGGACCTTCTGTAGCCCAAGCTGGTCTTGAACTTAGTATTTGAGGATGACCTTAAACTCCTTTTGAAAAAAATATTTATTTATTTTTAATTATGTGTATAGGGGGTGGTCTGTGTACATGAGTGTAGGTGCCCACTGGGTCAACAGAGGTCATTGGATGCCCTGAAGCTAGTCATAAGTAGTTGTGAACAATCTCATGTAGATTGACGGGAATCAAACTTGGGTCCTGTGAGAGAGCCAAAAGTGCTGTTAACCACTGAGCCATCTCTCCAACTCTGACCTTGAACTCTTGGTCTCTTGCCTCCACCTCCTAAATGCTGGGAGTATAGGTGTTTGTCACCATATCTGCTTTTGTGCAATCCTGGATCCAGGATCAGACCCGGACTTTTGTGCATACTAGGCCAGTAATCTACCCTCGGAGTTACATTCCTTGCCTGAGTTTACGTTACTTTCAAATGAGCTAGGGTAAGAAGGAAAAGTTACCTCTGAGTGTCGCATTATCTCTTCAATCTGAAAAAGTGTTCTGCAGCAGCCTTGGTGTCACTGAAACTTCACTGCCTCAGCATTCCTGCTGACTTTTACCCACAAGCTAATTAAGCCTCTTTGTGGTGCTGCAATATTCCAATCTGTGGTGGCCATGACCATAAAGTGGCAGTCTCCACCCCTGCCACATTCATCTGTTCACCGAGGGTATTGTCCTGGGAGCCTGGGATTAATAATGCATGTCTTCTTACGGTTTTATTGCTGTGAAGAGACACCATGACCACAGCAACTCTTAGAAAGGAAAGCATTTAATTGGGGCTGGCTTATAGTTTCAGAGGTTTAGACCATTATCGGCAAGGTGGGAAGCATGGCGGCATGCAGGCAGGCATGATGCTGGAGAGGTAGCTGAGAGTTCTACATCTGGATCTGTAGGCCGCAGGAAGAGACACATTGAGCTTGGTTTGAGCATCTGAAACCTCAAAGCCCACCCCCAGTAAAACACCTCCTCCAACAAAGCCACACCCACTTCAACAAGGCCACACCTCCTAATAGCCCCACTCCCTATGAGCCTATAGGGCATTTTCATTCAAACTAACACAATGCATCTATCTGCCCGTTTCTTATTCTACCAAGTCCCTGTGCCTCTTTCTGGTCCTGCTGCCCACGGGGAACAATCTGGTCTGGGTTGACCACATGTTCTTTCTTCCTTCCCAGGTGCCCGCTGTGAGCTCTGTGCTGATGGCTTCTTTGGGGATCCCTTTGGGGAACGTGGTCCAGTGAGACCTTGTCAGCGATGCCAGTGCAACAACAACGTGGACCCCAGTGCCTCAGGGAACTGTGACCAGTTGACAGGCAGATGTTTGAAATGTATCTACAACACAGCTGGGATCTACTGTGACCAGTGCAAAGCAGGTTACTTTGGAGACCCATTGGCTCCCAACCCAGCAGACAAGTGTCGAGGTAGGACTATACCCCAAGACAAATTATGCACCCCATCTCTCTCTCTCTGTATATGAGTGTGCACGTGCATGTACATGTGTGCATGTGTGTGTACACGTGAACATGTGTAAAGATATATGAACTTGCTTGAGTCTATACATGGGAGGAAAGGCAAGGACAGCTAATCTCACAAGGCAACTAGTTCCGTGACCAGACTGGCTCCTGAACAATCTGCACCATTCATTCACCTGCCAAAAGCCTTAAGACCAGTCCCCACTGCACCAGCTTCTAAAAGCAACATTAAAGACTCTCAAATGGTTAAACCTGGGTGGGAAAAGTAAAAAAAAAAAAAAAAAAAAAAGGTCAGGTTTACATTCCTGAGTGAAAGAGCAGATAAAGTGGGGCCACATCCTATGCCCAACCCCAAGGCAGGTAGGCAGAAAAGAAGCTGCCAAACCTGTCACCGGAGAGCAATAAATGACTCACCACTGAGCCGGAACAAACCCGAGAGGGGAGGGGTCCGGTTGTAAAGCAGTTTAAGAGACCCTCTCAGGAAGTCAGTGTGATTATGTACCGCTGAAGGCTCTCCCGAGAAGACTCAGCTTCAAAGGAGCTTTCATAGGGGGCTGCTAAGGGCTGCTTCAGATCAAAGCACAGTGTGCAGGTGTGTCCCTCAGCTCAGCTCTGCTCGCAAACATTAGAGAGAAGAACCATGTTCAGCCCCTTAACACGACACACAAAGGCTCCAGATGGCTGGCTGGCACTTAGACATGTGCCCGTTACCAGGTCCTGACACCGGAATGTCACCTAGAGATACCTGAGGACCCCTGTGATAAGGTGGGGTGGTTCATGCCTGTAATCCCAGCACTCATGAGCCTAAAGCAGGATAATCCTGAGTTAGAGGCTAGCCTGAGCTACTGAGCAAGACCTTTTTTTTTTTTTTTAAGTAAGCAAACATATAGTACATAAATTAAAACTCTCTCATTGTTTTAGATTTCATTAGACAATATCCTTTATTGTGCTGTCAAGCTCCTGACATTTGCCTGCAGTTTGCACCTCAGTACTAGGGTCACAATCGTGAATAAGTCCTAGCTCCTCGGGAGTTCATACACTAAAAGGGAAGACAATGGGAACTATGTGCAAGTAACGGCAGAGCACTTAGCTCTGAGAGCAGCAGAGTAGCACCTCTCCCACTGCTATGTCCTTGTCTCCCAAACAGAACCTGGCACACAGTAGGACCACTGCCTCCTCGTGCCTTCCCTGCAACGGGAAGAAAGGAACACTGGCTCTTCTAAGCTCTTGTGGCAGCTTCTTTTTATTTGGTCTAAGATCTGAGCATACCTTCTGAGTTCACATTCCTCATCCATAAAACAGAAGCCACTGTTTACAGCTGGCTTAAAATAGGCCGTAAAAAAAAAAAATGCACTTTTTAAGCAAAATTAGGATGCCAGCAAAGTACCCAGTAGGCTTTTGGCACAATGAGAGGAGGAAGATGATAAGCTTCCTGGCACCTCTTCATTTGAGCACACACACACACACACACACACACACACACACACACACACACACACACGGACCACACTTGTGTGATTCCCTAGGCTTGCTTCTATAGGAATGTGCTTGAGGCCACAGCAGAGGGATGATGGATCTGACACAGTATCAGCGTTCTCTTCCCTTGCTGCACCTCCCATTCTGGGACAAGCTGGGTGGGAATACACCATTTATCTGCATCTTATCTCTAGCTTGCAACTGCAACCCCATGGGCTCGGAGCCTGGAGAATGTCAAAGTGATGGCAGCTGTGTTTGCAAGCCAGGCTTTGGCGGCCTCAACTGCGAGCACGAGCACGCGGCCCTAACCAGTTGTCCTGCTTGCTACAATCAAGTGAAGATTCAGGTATGCCAACTTTTCCAGCCCCCCAGCCGCAGGCAATCAGACTCTGAGTGGCTCTGTGCCCTGGTTCTGTCACAGGTCTGGAACCCCCAGGTATCCTTGGGATGGGCCTGGGGATAGGTATTGATCGGGGAAAAAAAAAAGAAAAAAAAAAATATATATATATATATGTGTGTGTGTGTGTGTATATAAAATGTATAAATATTTTTATTTGTATATAAAAAATCTGTGTATTTTTATATACAAAAATATGTATATATTTATTTATATATGTATATAAAAAGAGTGGTGAGATAGCTCAGTGGATAGAAATAATCTGACAACCCTGAGTTCAATTCCCAGACCCCATGTAAAGGCTAAAGGAGTGAACAACTCCCTAATGTTGTCCTCTGACATCCTCCACAAGTATGCGCTGCCATGTGTGTACATGCACTCACACACACACAATAAATAAATACAATAAAAAAACTTTAAAGTATACTAAAATATTGTGTAAGTTTACCTTCTCGTCTATACCATTTTAGTATCTTCGAGAAGATACTAAGTCTCACTTGGACTAAAGACAACCTAGTGAATCTGGTGGGGGAGGGGAAAGCATTCGAGATTCAGTTTTCAAGGGTTAATGTCTGAAAGTACTTGTGATTTTTCTAAGTGGCCTGGCCTCATGGGACTGGGAGTGCCGCTCATGTCCCCCAGAGTCTAAGTCCAGTCCTCTTTCATTTGGTTCGTTTTGGTTTTATTTTTGTCAACTTGACACAAACTAGAGTCACCTGGAATTCAGACCCTCACCTGAGAAAATGCCTCCAGCAGACTGAACTGTGAAAGTCTGTGGGACATTTTCTTAATCAATGATTGATGTGGGTGGGCCCAGGCCACTGTGGGTAAAACCCCTGAGCAAGCAGTCCTGGGCTGTGTAGGACAGGAGACTGTGCAAGCCAACTGGCATGGAGAGTGAGCCCACACTTCAGTTCCAGCCTGGAGTTCCTGCTCTGACGTTCCTTTATTATTATGGGCTGTAAGTTGAAATAAATGCTTTTTTCTCTGAGTTGCTTTTGGTCACACTGTTCATTACAGCAACAGAGAGCAAATTAGGACAGTGCTACCACGTGCTGCTTCCCAGCTGGGTCCCCTCCTGCTCCTAGAGATATCCTTATAAACCAAGTCCCAGAGCAGATCGTGGTGACTTGGGTGTAATGGGTGTAATCCCAGCATGCAGGAGGCTGAGACTATTGCCCAGAGTTTCAAGCAATCCTGGGCTAACTAGTAAATTCCAGATCAGCCTGGGCTACAGAATGAGACCCTGTCTCAAAAATTAAATTATAAAATTAAACTTTAAACTTCAGAGATGAATGTACTTGGTGTTGTTAATTGCTAATCATTCTTTTCTAGAAGGTACAATACAGGGAAATTGAACTTCATATGTAGAACACTCTCGATCTGTTTTTAAATTATTTTTTAAAAATAATTATGAGTGTTTTACCGACATGTATGTCTGTGCACTTCATGTGTGCCTGGTGCCCACAGAGATCCAAAGAAGGCGTTGGATCCTTTAGAACTGGAGTTACAGATGGTTGTGAGCCACAGTGTGGGTCTGGGAACTGAACCTGGGTTCTCTTCATGAGCAGTGAGTGCTCTGAACCTCTGAGGTACCAGACAACCTGAGGCTGACTTTGAACCCATGATCCACTTGCCTCTGTCCCTCAAATGCCAGGATTACAGGCGTGCCCCACCATCTTGCTAAATATCATACTTTTTTTTTTCATTTTACGTAGTAGTAAGAACTGAACCTCATGTCTGCTGGGGAAGAACTTTAACACTGAGCTATGTATCTCTAGCCTCCAGTAGCCTTTCTAGAAAGTTCTGTTCTTAGCACTTACAAATATCAACTCATTCAGCACAAAGAAAAACCATGTGAACAGTATTGTTTTTATTACCCCTACTAAAGATTAGAAGATGACTTGCCAAGGTCACTGGTTAGAGCAGTGGGCCAGGATCCTCCCGCAGCCAGTCTGGCTCAACAGTCTAGATTTCGACCACCACAACAAATCAAGCATGTGACCCCTATACCTGCTGCAGTCCTGGAGCCGAACTGTGCTCTTCCACTCTCTTCTGATTCCTTTCTTGTGTGTTTTCAGATGGACCAGTTTACCCAGCAGCTCCAGAGCCTGGAGGCCCTGGTTTCAAGGGCTCAGGGTGGTGGTAGTGCAGTCCCCAGTGGGGAGCTGGAAGGCAGGATGCAGCAGGCTGAGCAGGCCCTTCGAGACATTCTAAGAGAAGCTCAGATTTCAGAAGGTGAGGTGGCCAACTGCTTATCATCAAGGAGATTCAACTTTCATTCTGGGTCACAGACTGTTTGTGGCCATCATCTCTGTGGTACTTGCAGCCAGTCCTTGCCTGGGTGGAGGTGTTGTCTATGACATTCTACTGGCACCTGAATGACAGGGTGAAAAACTGTCAAAGGCATTTGTCACTGACAAATTTTTTCTCATTTATCTCTAAGTCATTCAGCTTTGTGGGTTAGCTCGGTCATTCTACATCAGCCTGCTTTCCTCTTTGTGTGCAGGTGCTATGAGAGCCCTCAGCCTGCAGCTGGCCAAGGCAAGGAACCAAGAGAGCAACTACAAGAACCGCCTGGATGACCTCAAGATGACTGTGGAAAGGATTCGGGCCCTGGGTGGTCAGTATCAGAACCGAGTTCAGGATACGAGCAGACTCATCTCTCAGATGCGCCTGAGCCTGGCAGAAAGTGAAGCTTCCCTACAAAACACGGTAGGTTTGCCTGGTTAGTGTGTATATGCATTGTGGCCATGTTGGATCTCACTACCATCCCAACAGGTCTTACTGTCTGACTCTCTGTCCCTGGATTTCTTGGTCTACCTGGCAGGTAGCTAGGCTTTTCTTCTTTGTCACAGGCCCATCTATGCTTTGTGTCCTTGGCCACCCAAAGTTTCCCAAGGAACTGTATTATACACCCCTCCACAGGTGATTTCTCTGTAGCCACATTTTCATGATAGACAGAATCCTGACTTCCCTCTTTTCTTTTCTGTAGAATTTAGCTTGGTTTATATTTGTATTCTCAGCCCCTTGTACAGTATGTGGCTGTTGTATTTGTCCGATGCATAAGTTAAAAAAAAAAGATAAATGAATTAATGAATGAATAAAATGGAGGAAAAGAAGGGGTCTGATGAGGACATGGGACTGAAAATTAGAGAGTGAGCGAGTGCCTGTCTAAGGCACACATGCCTTGTGTGGTTCAAGGTGCAATAGGAGACATGGCGAGCCCTGGTATTTATGAGTTTGAAGGCTATGGAGTAGGGGGCTAGTAGCAAGAATGCCTTTGATCCCAGCACTTAGGAGGCCCAGGCAGGAGCACTGCAAGTTCAAGGTCAGTCTCCTTTGTACTGTGAGCTCCTGGCTCAAACCAACCCAAACAAACAGCTAGGGTGATCTTAAGATAATGAGTAGAGAGGAATTGAAGAACTGGGCCGAGTTGGGTGGAGGCAGGAGGACCAGATCAAGGTCAGCCTCCACTCAGAGGCCGGCCTAGGATATGAGATTCAAAAACAACAGCAATGAATTAAATTAAAAAAAAAAAATTGAAAGATAATCAGCTACTATAGTAAAGAAATCACATTAAAATTGTTTTGATTCCCCCATTCAAAAAGTGTTTATGGTAGAAAAAGTTTTAAAAGCTCCCATGATCCAGTTACTACTATGACTATTGTCAAAACTTGCTACATCGGTCTGGGAAGATGGCTCAGTAAGTACATCGCTTACAGTGACTGCATGGAAACCTGAGTTCAAATCCCCAGAACCTCGTAAAAGCCAGCTGTGGTGATACATGCCTGTAGCCCCAGTGCTAGGAATAGGGGCAGAGTCAGGAGGACCCCAGGGACTCACTGTCCAGCCCTCCAACCCAAATGGCAAGTTCCAAGTATCTTAAAAAGTAAGATACAATAAAAAAGAAAGGCATCCAAGATCTACCTCTGGCCTTCATGCATGTATATACAGACAAATATGTACACACACTCACTCTTGAGCACACACACATACATGCACATGCACCCTCAAGCACACACACAGACACACACACAGACACACACACACAGACACACCCTTGAGCACATACACACACATACACAATACCAAGTCAGAGAAATTATATATATATATATAATACACACACATTAGATTCATCTATTTTACAAAGACTTCTCTTGAAATTGCATATCTAATTTGTTCTTGCCAGTGCACACATTTTCTGAGTGATCTTGGTGACTAGGGACCTTTGATATGGAGGGGTCTGGACTCCTGTGGCAGCTAGTGAGAATTCTCTGGCACTTCTGTTTAGGCTCCAGAGTCAAATGCAAACGTTAACTGATTCCCTTTGTTCCCACAGAACATCCATTCCTCCGAGCACTATGTGGGGCCAAATGGATTTAAAAGTCTGGCTCAGGAGGCCACAAGATTGGCAGACAGGTAAACAGCCAGTGCTTGACACCCCTACTCCAGGCAAGACTGTGGAACATTCAGGTCTTAAGCACTGGATTTGCTGCCCGCCAGGCTTCTCTGCAGCCCTCCCCTACCTTGAAGCCCAGTTTGAACCACTTAGCTTTCAGGGTATGGCAGGGGACAGACAGTCCACTGGGCTGTTTGGCAGGAGCTGGGGAAAGTATTTCTTTCCCAGCTTTCTCTATGACTCACAGATGGCTTTAAAAGTACATGTTAGATGTGAGTCTTCTGGCCTCGTGAAATGAATCAGCCTCTGGAAACGGGTGTTTGCAGCTTTCAGGGACTCCTCAACTCCCACACCAGGCCTGAGAACAAGTAGCAACGAGTTGTTTGCTTGTGTGTGGGGGCCAAGTGTACAAAAGGACCGTCCCCCTGGAAACCGGCTCTGCAGGACCCCACAGATGACAGGCAGTTCCCTTGGTCCTGCCTTCTCACTATAAACCCCACCACATTCAAAAGCTTTGCTAGGCAGGGTGGCAGGCTCTGCTAATCTCAGATGGAATTCAGTCTGCAGAGGGGCTGGCTTCTGCTTTTGGAGCAGGAGCTGCCCTCTGAGGCTCTGGTTTTTGTTATTTTAATGCCACTTCCTAGAACCAGGAGATCAGAAGGTTATAGGAGATTTTTATTAACAGATATCTGCCTCCATAGTTGCAGGCCCACTCTAAAGCTTCATCCAGAGTAATGAGTGAGGAGGGACTCAGGATGTGTAAGACCTCAGGGGTCCTGTTTGATGGAGGGCGGGGACAGCTTATAGGCACAGTGATCTGTCACTCTACCCAACCGCCATCTACCCTCCCCATACCTTCTCTGAGTATGGCTTAAATAGGAATGACCATAGAGGGGCATATTGAGGCATCTGCTTCTCAATAGCTCCTCCAACCCATGCTTTCAAGTCAGTTCTGTTTGGCTTTTACAAGTCAAACTGGTTCCTTCATTCTTCTCTGCACGAAAGATTTACGTTACTAACCCGCACTGATTTTTCTATGAAAACCCTAACTCTTCATCTTTCATGTCTTCAGCCATGTTGAGTCCGCTAACACAATGAAGCGACTCTCAAGGGAAACCGAGGACTATTCCAAACAAGCACTTTCACTGGCTCGCAAGGCTCTGAGTGGAGGAAGCGGAAGCGGCATCCTGGACAGCTCCGTGGTACAAGGTCTTATGGGAAAGTATGTTCAGCCTGTCCTCATCTGGGTTGCCATAAAAGCTGACTCCTCCCAGTGTATAATGCAAACTACACTTGAGAGGCACATGAAACTAGACATCAGTCATAAGAAGGCGGTCTGTGTGGCACCATATTGTGGGGTTTTTGCTCTTCAGGACAGGGTCAGGATGAAACTACCAAGAATAAGGCCTTTACGAGACACCAAGTGAGATTTAGAAGGCAGTGAGAAGATACAACTGACTACTGTGCTGGGAAATAACTGGTAACCCAGGACGAAAATAAGTATAACATACCCAAATACAGGATGACAGTTCATGTGACAGATGGTTCATCACTGTCATCACCTGTCAGGTTCTGTGTGCCCACACAGAGGGGATGTGGTGGTCTGCACAGCATATGCACATGATCTACCAAAGCACAGTGTAGACGTTGGCCTGCCAAATCAGGTTGCACCCTGTTGTACTAGCCTGCTGCTGGCCCACAGGTGTCTCAGTAGGACTGGCATGGAGAGGATCTAGGAAGGCCAAGTGGAGGTGACCGGAGAGGCACACAATGTAGAAAGCCTCCATGGCCAACCTGGTGGTGCCTTCATCTGCTATTTGGACGCAGGTCTTGTTCGAACTATAACTGGCCATAAAATTTTGAGAGTCATGAAGGGAGCCATGGATGGAGGCTTGTCTGTCCCCATAGTGCCTACGGATTCCCTGGTTATGACTCTGGAAGCAAATTCAATGCAGAGGTACATCGGAAGCAGAGCATGGGTCAGAGTGTTACGGACAACATGCTTGCCTAATGGGGGAAGATAAGGATGCTTAGGAGAAACAATTCTCTCAGTACACAAAGAACCCTGGAACTCCAGACGTGACAGAGACGATGTGTAATAAGGCTCATGCTTCAGCTAGCCTATGAGAAGCCTAAAAGAGAAGTAAAGAAGAGGAGTGGAACCCTCCCAGAATGCTCCTTGTCCAGGAGAAAGATCAAGTTACTCAGAAGAAGGCAAGCTCCCTTGGAGCTCAGGGACCGGCTTGGGAACAGGCTGCTGAGAACTAAAGCAATTATTGGCCTAATAATAATAATAATAATAATAATAATAATAATAATATAATGGCAAGAGAATGAGTATTACTTTGGGGAAAATATTTTTAAGACTAGGAAAAGAAAGGTTATGGTATCTAAGTAAAACTTACATTCTGACTGAGACATGACAGTACAGGGAGAGATGGTTGCCCTCCAGTTTATGAAGGAATATATAAGCCCATCTGACAGGGCCAGTGACAGAAAAATAACATTTATATTATCAGCGGTTGGGAAGCTTGAGTTCAATTTTTCTGGCCAAACCTAAACAAGCTATAAAGGTTATATTTAGATTATAGAGAAAGTCGCTTTTTTAACATGTAACCTAGCTTGTTTGTCCTGCTTATTCTAATTATATGGTGCCTGCATGTATGTGTGCACATGTGAGAATGCACACACACACACACACACACACACACACTGACTGAGGAAGATGGGGAGGAGAAGGAGTGTGAGTCCTTAAGTAGCTAGCTTCTGGCTGGCCTTCAACTCACAGAGATCTACTTGTCTCAGCCTCCTGAACACTTTGATACTCATGCCTCCTGGCCCAACTACATATTTTTAAAACAAGATGAAATATATATATATATGTGTATATATGTGTGTGTGTATGTATGTATGTGTATATGTGTATATGTATGTATGTGTATATGTGTATATGTATGTATGTGTATATGTGTATATGTATGTGTGTATATGTATGTGTGTATATGTATGTATGTGTATATGTATGTGTGTGTATGTGTATATGTATGTATGTGTATATGTATGTGTGTATATGTATGTGTGTATATGTATGTGTGTATATGTATGTGTGTATATGTATGTGTGTATATGTATGTGTGTATATGTATGTGTGTATATGTATGTGTGTATATGTATGTGTATATATGTGTGTGTATATGTATGTATGTGTATATGTGTATATGTGTATATGTATGTGTGTATATGTATGTGTGTATATGTGTATATGTATGTGTGTATTTGTATGTGTGTATATGTATGTGTGTATATGTATGTGTATATATATATATATCTCAAGGAGTACATTCTGCCATATATTGTTGTTTATCCTTGTAATCCTAGTTTTTGGAAGCAGAGGCAGGAGGATTGCAGTAATTTTCAGACCCACCAAAGCTATGTCATGAGTTCCTGTCTCATAAGTTCTCAAGGTTCCCCCTCCATTATTGCTATTATTGCTGCCATTATTATTATTATTATTATTATTATTATTATTAGCCATCTACTTTTCCTCCCCACAGATTAGAGAAAACCAGGTCCCTGACCCAGCAGTTGTCAAGGGAGGGCACCCAAGCCGACATTGAAGCTGAGAGGTCTTATCAACACAGTCTCCGCCTCCTGGATTCAGCGTCTCAGCTTCAGGGAATCAGTGATCTGTCCTTTCAGGTGAGGTCACTGATCCTGTGTGCATGCTGCATGGACAAATGGCCACGGAAACTTTCCTCTCCATAAATTCCGTAAGACTGTTCAACCTTCCAGCTTCTCCATGCCAGCTGTGTCAGTCAGCGTCGCATTCCTCAGTGCTCTGACTGAGGCAGCTGGCTTATTAGGAGAAAGAGTTTCTTTTTCTTTTCTTTTTTACAGAGTTTCTGTGTGTAGCCTTGGCTGTCCTGGAACTCACTCTGTAGACCAGGCTCTGGAACTCACTCTGTAGACCAGGCTGGCCTTGAGCTCAGAAATCCGCCTGCCTCTGCCTCCCAAGTGCTGGGATTAAAGGCGTGCGCCACCACCTCCCAGCCAAAAAAGGGTTTCTTTAGCTTAGTGTTTCAGACAGTTAAAGGCCCAGTGCCTGCATTGGCTCTGGTCTGCTAAGGGCGACAGAGTCTCTGGAGGACAGGGGGAAAGACTGGCAAGTGGGCACAATCCCTTTAGAGCTCACATGGCCTAGAGGCCTACTACACCAACAGAGCCTTCCATCACCCCACCAGCACCCATGTCAACCAGAAACTTAGCACATGACTGATAGCCCGTATTTAAAACCTAGCATGGACTTTGGGGTTTGTGGTAGGAGGAGACAGGTACTTCCTGTCAATTGTTGTCTGGACTCCGAAAGGGAAAGTGACTTGGATGTTTAATCTAGAACCCCTTAGTAGAGAAAAGTTTTATGTCTCCTCCCTAGTTCTAGAGACCCTCAAATTGAAATCAGTGGAGAATTTTAATGGAGTTTGATACATCCCTCTCTGCTGTTAACAAGAAGACTTTTGCTATCAAAAGGTTTGCTTTTTTGTTTTCTGCCATTTCTTATTTAGGGTTTTAGTGCTGTGAACAGACACCATGACCAAGGCAACTCTTATAAGGACAACGTTTAATTAGGGCTGGCTTACAGGTTCAGAGGTTCAGTGCATTATCATCAAGGCAGGAACATGGCAGCATCCTGGCAGGCATGGTGTAGGAGGAGCTGAGGGTTCTACATCTTCATCTGAAGGCTGCTAGTGGAAGACTGACTTCTAAGCAGCTAGGGTGAGGGTCTTAAAGCCCACACCTACCCACAGTGACACACCTACTCCAGCAAAGCCATATCTCCAAATAGTGCCACTCCCTGGGCCAAGCATATTCAAACCATGACAGCCACCAATCTCCTTAGTTATTGCAACCTCATTGGATTAAGTTCACCTGCATACCTAACAGATAAAGACACTCACTGTGATCTCCATAGAGATATGTTCCATGAATAGATACAGCAATTATTATTTAACAATTTTATTTTAAAGAGCAGAGACCAAGTTCACTGTATTCTTGGGAGACATACTGCCTGTCTTTCCTTAGCACCCTGTCTCATTTCTGGTAGGCTTTGGGCCTTTAAGGCCAGTGTCTGCTTTCTTGGCTTCTTAAGGCTGCCAGTATTTTTGAATGGTGACAGCAGGTCCTGAAGCTGGCGTGGTGACATGTGAACAGACAGTCACACTCATTCGTATCTTTGTGCCCACAGGTAGAAGCAAAGAGGATCAGACAGAAGGCTGATTCTCTCTCAAACCTGGTGACCAGACAAACAGATGCATTCACGAGTGTGCGAAACAATCTTGGGAACTGGGAAAAAGAAACTCAGCAGCTCCTACAGACTGGAAAGGATGGGAGACAGGTACCTCTGTCAATCTGTTCACTCAGCCAATAAGCATGTACTGAGTGCAGACTGTGTGGGTAGAAATGGCCAGAGCCACTAGCAGAAACCCTCCGAAGGTCATGATGCCACTGGTTACAGAGGGAGTAACCAAGAATGAAGTTTGATGGGATTCGCTCTACCCACTGAGTCAGCATTTGAACCTAGGATGAGGACCCAGGCCTTGTAGGTCTCATTTTGGTCCAAATCTGTCTATCGTAGATTCAGGAAGTAGCTAGTATTTAAAATTGTGATTTGCAAAACTATTCCCGCCCCTGAAAATGGAAAGAGTTGGAGACTCTCCTCTAAAAGGTATCTATAACAAAGTTTGTTCTTGATCAGATACTAGAGGGCTTTGCTGCAGCACCCCTAGACTGTGGTGAGTCACAGCACAGCACTGGTGTCACGGAAAAGTTGTGTCAGGGTGATTTTGCTACCAGGAATGCACTTATTCTGATCTTGTTCTATTTACAGACTTCAGATCAGCTGCTTTCCCGTGCCAACCTTGCTAAAAACAGAGCCCAAGAAGCGCTAAGTATGGGCAATGCCACTTTTTATGAAGTTGAGAACATCCTAAAGAACCTCAGAGGTTAGTGCTGTGTGATCCAGTTTTAAAGGTACACTTATGATTCATTTAAGTCCTCCTTTACCTCCTTAAATGGTGGGTGTACTGGGTTATTAATAGATGCTTAGTCACTACCTTTCTAAGGTAATGGTGATCTCATTAATACTTGATGGAGGTGGTGGAAGTAATTCAACTAAGTGCCAGGGGTTTTGAGTTCTAACCCTCTCTGGGCCCTGTGATCAGCTCAAGGTCTCTGTGTGACCTTTCTAGAACCCTGTGCCCTCCTTAAGAGGAACAGGAGATCTCTAAGGTTCTTTATATCCACTAGGTCACAACTGTGTTGATATTTTCCTCTCCTTGTGGCTTGGTTGGTTCCAATATGGCTACTCTGAGGTAATGACTTGTGGTTCCCAGGAGGTTTGCGGTATTATCTTGAAGACATTTGGTTTAAAACTACACGTTATTCACTAGCAAACAAAAGGGAATTATCTCTAAAGTCTTGGGATTCTCTTCATAGAAAGTCCCTCTATATCCACTGTGACCACACCCCAACTCTGCTCTTTGGCTTCAGGCTTGGACTTAGATCTTCGGTCTTTGTCTACTTTGGATGTTGATATCCTTGCAGTGGTGAGGACCCAGGGCAAACCATTGAGGGCAGCTCCCTCAATGGTTTCTTTGAGATTCTTTCTCTTGGGAAAGGGTAATCCCAGCCACAACATCTTACTTCTCCACCCCTAGCTAGTAATTGTTCCCTTTCAGGAATTTTTCCTCAAAACATCAGGTTCTCTCACTCAGTCGTCCCAGTGGCAAGTTTTCTGTTCTTTTTTCTTCATTCCAGAGTTTGATCTGCAGGTTGAAGATAGAAAAGCAGAGGCTGAAGAGGCCATGAAGAGACTCTCCTATATTAGCCAGAAGGTTGCAGATGCCAGTGACAAGACCCAGCAAGCAGAAACGGCCCTGGGGAGTGCCGCTGCCGACACCCAACGGGCAAAGAACGCAGCTAGGGAGGCCCTGGAGATCAGCAGCCAGATAGAGCAGGTAAAGAAAAATGGATACACAGGCTGCCACAGGCAGTGCCCAACACAGCATTGTTCCAGGGAGAGCGAGCTTCAGCTCAGTTCAGCCTCCATGGCTCAGAGTCCTAGAGAGTGCATAGCAGTCTGGCTTCACACACCCACCCTTCAGCTGGATGGATTCTGTCACTGGCTAGCAGCTGTAACACCATATTCAATACCCCTTTGAACAGCACTGTGGAACATCCACAGTTGTTTACTATGGAGGGTTCTAAGGGTGCTATCAGAAAACACTTGGAAAACTAGAAAAGACTTTTGTACCATTCAGGAGGCTAGGATGGAAAACTAGTCAGCAGGGCTCCACTTCTCCTGACAGCTCCAGGGGGAATTCTGAGGAGGGCAGTCAATCCTGGGCTTCCTTGGTTCACAGCTTTATCAGTCCACTCCATGCTTGTGTGATCCCCAGAGTCCTCTGTCATCTCTTTCTCCCTCCTCTTTCCCCTTCTTCCTTCTTCCTCCTTCCCCCTCCTCTTTCCCCCTCCTCTTCCCCCTCCTCCTTCCTCCTCCTTCTTCTTCCTTCCCCCTCCTCCTTCCCCCTCCTCCTTCCTCCTCCTCCTTCCTCCTCCTTCTTTTTCCTTCCCCCTCCTCCTTCCTCCTTCCCCCTCCTTCTTCTTCCTTCCCCCTCCTCCTTCCCCCTCCTTCTTCTTCCTTCCCTTTCCTCCTTCCTCCTTCTTCTTCCTCCTTCCCCCTCCTCCCTCCCTCTCCTTCCCCTTCCTACTCCCTCCTCCTTCCCCCTCCTTCTTCCCCTTCCTTCTCCTTCCTCCTTCCCCTTCTCCCTCCTTCTTTCCCCCTCCTCTCCCTCCTCCTTCCCCTTCCTTCTCCCTCCCCCTTCCTCTTCTTTCTTTCTCACCCCTTCTTTCTTTTTCTCTTCTTCTTCCCATCTTCCTCTCCTCTTCTCATCTTTTCCCTGTTTTCCTTCATCTTCTTCAAGACATGGTCTCACTATGTAGCCCTGGTTGGCCACTGTATTCATATCTCAGTCTCATCTTATAAGAAGATAACTCTCTCATTGAATTAAGGGCCCACCAGTATACTGCAGTGTAACTTCACTACAGCTAATCACATGTGCAACAGTCAGTTTTCAAGTCAGGTCATCTTCTGAGTTGAGAGAGGTGTGTAAGGGAACAAAGACTCCACCATGTCTTTGTTGGCGCTGGTAAGCTCTGTCCCCCTGAGAAACATCCCTAGCCCTTAGGACTTCAACGTGTGATTTAGGGCATAAATTTAACTTGTGACAATTGACCTCATCAGCGTTTTTGATTCTTGATATGAAATCCCTGGGCTCTAGAGCCTTCTATAACCTACGTCTCAACTTGGCCTCGTTTGAGTCTGTCCTCAACTGTGTGTGCTTGATGCTAGGGATGGAGATAAGATCTATCTAGTCCCTTGCTTGAAGGAGCACTCAAGAGAACTGAGGTAGGCGGCTATGCTGTGCGTAGAGCCCACTGTTGCAAGCTACAGTGGAGGAATGCTTCTTGGCTGAAAGCGAGCTCCTTCGTGCTTACTTCTAGGGAGCTGGTGCCACTCCAGGAAGCCAAGAGGTCTTGGGCATCTAGACTATTCGATCTCACTTTTAGACTGCTTGGTAGCCTACAAAAATAATTTCTAGTAATTCCCTTGAGCACGGTTTCATAAACCTTTCTTTATATGGCATCTAGCATAAAGACACCTGTAATTTTTCAATTATAGCTTATTGATAAAGATATCGATGAGCTTTTCTCCTGAAAAGACAAAAAGTTATCACTATGCTAACTCAAGGTCTGCATTCCAAGTACACCTGTCTTGGGGAAATTCTTGTAAAGTTGTTCCAAAGACCAGGGCAATAAAGACCAGAGAGCCAGAGGATGATGGTTCTTGCCCTCTGGATTTGCTCAAATGCTTTCCTGATTGTGTTAAAATTTGTTTAGGCACTGAACTGAAAGCAAACCAGTGTTTTGCACTGACCCTCCTAGTCTCTAGAGAGCTAACCTAGAACTAACTTGCTTGAGGGCAAGCCTAGGGAAGGGTGTGTCCCCAAGTCTGACTCTCTCATTGTTCATGTGACTTACTCCATCAGAGCCAGGCGCAGCTGTATTTTTTTCTACAATTTGTCCTTGGGATGGTTTGAGCCTCACCCTCTCTCTCCTTCCGTCCCTGGCTCCTTTTATTCTCCCAGGAGATAGAAAGTCTGAACTTGGAAGCCAATGTGACAGCAGATGGGGCCTTGGCCATGGAGAAGGGACTGGCCATTCTGAAGAGCGAGATGAGAGAGATGGAGGGGGAGCTGGCCAGGAAGGAGCTGGAGTTTGACACGGATAAGGACGCGGTGCAGCTGGTAAGTGCCGGCATCTCTCCATGTGAGCTCTCTTTAGTTGTCAAGATAAAAATAGCCTCTCAGAACACCTCTGTACTCACTCGTCCTCAGGTGATTACTGAAGCCCAGCAAGCTGACGCCAGAGCCAAGAGTGCCGGAGTTACAATCCAAGACACGCTCAACACATTGGACAGCATCCTACACCTAATAGGTCTGTGGAGCACCACAGCTTTCCAGCCCAGGGTCTGTCCCCAGAGGACTCGATATTCTTAGTCTGGATGGATGGGGATCTCAACTTTCCCTGAGACCATCTGGAAATCTGCTTTGTTTCAGGGCCCAGACACTTGGGTCAGGTTGCTTTACATTTCCTCTGTTTTGCCATCTCTAAGATGAGTCAGCGAGCACTTGTATCTGGAAGTGAAGGTCTGTGAGTCAGAGCACTGGGTGTGTTCCAGGAAGTTCCCAGAAGACTGGTCAGCTTGAGGGTCCTGCTGAGGAGTCTGGTCTTGAGCCTGAGGGGCCCCCTGGGCAGTCTTAAGAAGGAGAGTAACCGCATCTCTGCACTAGAGAGGAGAAGTTGATGGGGGCTTAGAGGCAGCGAAGGCCATGTGGGAACTGTTGAAAGCAGACAGGAGCCCACTATGAGGCAGGAGAGGTGGGGAGGGAAAGGCGTGGAGCAATGGGCTGCCTTGGTCCAAAGGACCATCTGCTGAATCTGACGTCGTTCCTCCCTAGACAAGCCTAAACCTGTTATAATCAACTGGGAAAAGAGGAGCCTCCTGGATAAATAAGCTGGAGGAAATGTGCAGAGAGTGGGAGATATGTGGATTTTAGGACAGGATAGATTTACTAGCACAGTACGGCAGGGAATCGGGTTTCCCCATAGTTATTACCTGAAGAAAACTAATGTTAACTACAAGTCTAAATCCGGGGGCTGCAGAGATGGCTCATTGTCTAGCAGCATTTGTTCTTCCTTCGAAAGCATCCCACTTTCATTCCCAGTATTCACGTTGGGCATCTGTAACTCTACTCCAGGGGCAGCTGATACCCTCTCTGTCATCCATGGGCACCTGTACACATGTAGAACTTGAACACACATACCACATGCATGCATGCATATGCACACATAAATCTTTTTTTTTAGAGATTGGAGTCTAAATTTAAGTAGTTAATAGGGGCCCCTCATCAACGGAGACTGCAGTGGATGGGGACTAGGAACTGGGTCACATATTACCATGACATCCAGGAGAAGCTTAGCTACGCCTCACCGGTTCAGTAGAACAATTCCAATACCTGATTGCCCCATGGAGGATTATCCCCACACTGACAGGCTAGTGTTGTCTGTGCTGTTATACTAATGGGTCTGTTTGTGATCCAGTAAGCCCCAGAGGGTAAAATGTCCCCTAAAGATTAAAGATACGATCTTCCCAGTTGAGATTTTAGCAGCATAGCTTAGCATTCAAAAAAAAAAAAAAAAAAAAAAAAAAAAAAAAAAAAAAAAAAGGTAATGAAATTAATGGGGCCTTTAAAGGGACCATGAGTGGGAGGGAGGCGAGTGGGAAGTGCTAGCTAACCATTTACTGCCTGTCAGGTACTGTGCCAGGAGCTCTCCGGGCATGACCATTTAAGTCTTGTTAGCATTCTGGGAGATGGATTTTTATTATTGTGCTTCACATGGGGGATAAACTGAAGATTCACAGCACACAGTAAACTGTGGGGTGGGGCTTACCACTGAGATCTGTGTCTCCGTGTTCCTGTCCTGTTCTTTTCCTAAATGTGGGTTCCCGTACCATACTGTTATTTCACTGCCAAGCTTACTAATTTGTTGTGTGTTGTGCTGTCACAGAACCCCTAATTCTTGTAGTTTTCCCTGAAGGGTCCATTGGGTCAGTATTGTCACTGTGGTATAATTTCTACTTTAGGCAGTCTGTTGAGTTTGGGGGTAATAACTCATTAAGTACTCTAAGTACAGTAAGTGCATGCATTCAAATCTTAGCACTGGGCTTGAGAGAATTGACTCTCACAAGTTTTCCTCTGACCTTTATACATGTTGTGTGGCATATGTACACATACACACACAGAAAGAGAGAGAGAGAGAGAGAGAGAGAGAGAGAGAGAGAGAGAGAGAGAAACAGAAAGAGAAACAGAAAGAGAAAGAGAGAAATACATATAATTAAAAAAATAGGAAGAAACAAATCATATCACTGAGGTTCAGATACACGAGGCAGCCTGACCTTGCATGTGAACCCACTTAAGAGTTGCTTAAATCTACTTGAACTAAATGTATATGCCCAGGTACTCTCGTGTTGAACATCGGCTTTATATAGTGTACAGGTAGAATATACCTGAACAAATGCCATGGCATTTGTTATAAATGAAATGAACAGACTCCTAGCCAGAATGGAGTCTTGCATCTTTCCCTAGCAGCTGGAATCCATCCTCCAAAGAGCTAAGCATACCCTGGACTCTGTGACCCCTGTGGCTCAGCCCATTTCTAAAGATCTCCTAATATAAAACAGCAAGATACTTCCTTGGGTGATACAGGAAGTCTATTTGGAGTTAGTTTAGATCCCAGGGGTGAGCTGTGTTAGACAGTGACCTCGGACAGTGCTCAGCCCCTTATAACCTTCAGCTTTCTCAGATCACGATCTGTTATCTCAACCAGATAGAACTCTGGACTTCATTGGCTACTTGATGGAACTCAGTCTTGAGCTGAGCTGTTCATAGCACAGATGCGTGCCTCGTGTTCTCAGAAAGATTTCTACTTTATTCTTAAAGCAAGGCCATCTCGGTGTATGGCAAGCTCTTTGCTCTTGGCAGAGTTTGTTAGGATGTCGGGGGGGGGGTGCATGTGTTCCTGGAGGTCTCCCCACAGCTTTGCTCCATTAACATCTTTCTTGTTCCCTAAAATAGACCAGCCCGGCAGTGTGGATGAGGAGGGGATGATGCTATTAGAACAAGAGCTTTTCCAAGCCAAGACCCAGATCAACAGTCGGCTTCGGCCCTTGATGTCTGATCTGGAAGAGAGGACGCGTCGGCAGAGGAACCACCTCCATCTGCTGGAGACCAGCATAGATGGAATTCTAGCTGATGTGAAGAACCTGGAGAACATTCGAGACAACCTGCCCCCAGGCTGCTACAATACCCAAGCTCTTGAGCAACAGTGAAGTTGCCATAGAGATGTATCCACTGTGGTGAGGGACACAGTCCCCAGGGGTCAGGAGCCATCTCATGTGGATGGGCTAGGCTCAGGATATTTGAACACATCTAATGGGTTTGTTCAGGTCTATTGGACCGGATGCCATCCCTGAGACCATGGTAGATGGATGTCGTCCTGTACCAATCTAATAATGTTTGCTTCCTGATGCTGGCAGTGTGGCAGATAGCATTGAGTATGAGAATGACCAGGGACTAACAAATGCTGAGCTCAGAACAGTGACACACTGAATTCTGGGATATAGAACGTCCTGCTGCTGTGTTAGGGCAAGAGATCTAATCCCGCTGTGGCCAGTAAAGTACTCTTGCTTTTCCCACTGGACATTTTTGTTGACCACATTTCCTCCACTGCCCACCCAATACATGAGTATGTCCTCCACTTCATGCTGGGTGAGGAGAGCAGTGAAGGCATAGACCTGGAAATCCGGCTCATTTGGAGCAGTGGTGCCCACTGCCACCCCTCACCTTCACGCTCTCCACCTGAGTGTGACAAAACAACTCAGAGACTGTATTTTTATGAAAGCATATTATTTTTTAATCAGCCAAGTAATCATTGGGAAAGTATCTCCTCTGAGTTTCAAAGTGATATAAGAAAATGTATCTTGGGCACTAAAGGAAGTGGGATTATCTAAACGGCCTTAATCTAATCTTCCTTTGGAGACACTAAAACTCATATACATCTGTGTATTGTATCTTATTTTCCTCTTTCTCCCTAAGTCAGGGATAATCCATCCTTCTAACATATATTTATTGAGCCACTACTATGTGCCAGGGGTGAGTAGAACAGTATGGACGTTCTCTACTCTCATGGAGTTGAGTGTCTAGTAAGAAGGACAAATATTAGAATAACAAATGGAAACTCCCAAGCCTTGCTCATCTCGTGTGATATTTATTGCAGTCACCCAGTCTTTGGTTTGAAACCTCATTTCTTAATAGAACATGTGTTGCAAGACAGTCCCGAAGGGACTTGAGTTAGGGCAAAGTTGAGATCGCTCTGAGTTGTACACATTTCTCTGTGTTCCAGCCGTCCCTCCACCCCTTCCCACAGCAGACTGTTGCCACAGATGGTTGCATCATGGCAATCCCAGTGGGAATTGCTGAAGGAACCGAGGCACTTGTACCTCAGTTTGGAAGACCTGTACTGTCTTACTTCTGTATTTCCTTGTCTTTTCATGGATGTGTATTAAATAAAGAAGGAGTGTTAGATACTGGGGATGAGTTTCTGATTTTATTAAACTCTTAGTCTGGGGTAGAAGGACCGGGAGTGAGCATCCCACCCTGAGGTTGACAGCTCCAGACTCAGCATCTTCAGTCCTCAGAGCCCTACTTTGTCCTTTCCAACTATGAGAACATCTCTTAAGACTTAGATGACGCTGCATCCTAAGCATGAAGAATTATTTCTAGAATAATCCAAACTGGGTGGAGGCTATAATTATTTTTTTTGCCTTTTTTCATCTATCATAAAGTAAAGGTAAAACCAACAGTTCATGGTATTTATGTGATGCCTTCCAACAAATTGCAATTCAGTAAGTTAAGGCCAATTGTCTTTTACCCAAAGGGCTGAGAAAAAGATTCTGCTTTGTCCTCAGTGACCCCTAAATTCTGGGAGGTCTGATGACTTGGTCCTTTGTGGAAGTAGTCTGATAATTCTCTCTTGGCATGCTCAATCCCATGGCCTACAAACATCCTGCAGTTATTTAAACCCTGCCATTTATAATTTATGACTTCTAGGACTGCCTTGAAAGGAAGCCATTTTTCAGTGGCAAATCTACACCATGAAAGGGGGTACACACTGCTGTGTTAGCTATGCCCCTGCAATCATAAAGAGTCCCCACTGGTAAGGAAGTTATGAGAATTAGGAGATGTGGGTGTGGCTCAGTGGGTGAAATTCCTGCCTAGCATGAAAACTGCTCCAGATCTGGTCCCCAGCAACAAATAAAACAACAGGCTATGGTCATTCAATGGAAATCTCAGGACTCTGAGGGTGGGGGCAGGAGGATCAATAATTGTCACCCTTGGCCTCATAGTGAGTTTGAGGCTAGCCTGGGATCCATGAGACCACATCTCAAAAAAAATTTATAAGGATGTCCTTCTTGGCAAGTGGCAGAGATCTCAGTAGAGATGGGCAGTGAGAAGAGACTATCGGGACTGCTGGGACAGAGAGACATCCTTGTTTTCTGAGGACCTGGAAAACTGTCCCTGTTGGTATCAGGCTCCGAACCCAGTGATATCACATCTAGGCAACCCCCACACCATTGCCAAGACAACTGCCATACATTCCCAGAATCCACCTGGCTACCTCCCCCCTTTAACTGCAAGAGGCTACGTCACCATGGCCCATATAAATAGGCAGAACCCCCTGACCTCTCTTTCTCCTCTTCTTCTCCCCGCATCTTCTTATCCCCACCTTTGCCCTATCTCCTGAATAAACCCCACTTGGAACCATTTGGTCTGGTGTGGTCTGTTCCAAGCTTCGTGCCAACAAACATCAGTCCCTAGGGAGAAGAAAGGCTGTGGTTGAGAGGTAGCCTAGCCCGAGCCTAGGGCTGGTCCTGATCTGACCCTGCCAATAGAAATGATGTTTTGTTTTGTTTTGTTTTCTGAGTTCTTGTCATTCATTACTCATTTCTTATATGTCTCCCCTGGGGGTTTCTGGTAACTGTGCTCTGGTAGCTGGTTACGCCCAACCTTATCTACTGCAGCTCATAGCCGATGAGAGAGGGGCAGAAACGAAACTGCCCACAGGGGCTGACTCCTTAGCCTATGTAGTTCTGATGTTCTGACAGGATGTGGTTTCTTTCTAGGCCTCTAAGGAGGCCAGAGAAAAGGGTCAAAAGGTACTCAGTCCTGTCTACTGTTTGGAACAAATCTCAAGGACGGCAACTGTTTATCGGTCTTCTTTTGCGTGTTTTGCATGCTCATGGGAATGTTATGTGTTTGTACTGTGTTTTAATTTTCCCACTTAGAAAAGAGTAGAGTTTCTCTCTGCCTTCTTTATACTATTGGCCAGGTAGAACTTCTTGTGAAATTCCAAAATGTAAAGCTTCCAGGTGCATCGTAAGGGAAGAAATTCACACGACTGATACATTGTATTTCATATAAACCAGTGTTTATATTTAACTTTAAACACACTCGTCATTATGCACTCAGGACGTGGGAGGTGCTATAGTTAGCTTTGTGAGGAAAACAGCAAACATAAACACAAGTAACCAATTTACAGAGAATATTAAGCTTCCTTAAGATACGACGTGAAGCCCCACATGGATACACAAAGCTGGCTAATCTCAGTTTAAAGAAGCAAGAGGAAGAAGACGAATAAAGACAGGGGAGGAGGGGAGAAAGGAGGAGGAGAGTGGGGAGGAGAAAGCACAGGAGAAGGAACCCTAAAGCCAAAATGATCACAGAACAGAACGAATCTGACAAGTATTTAAACCCTTAACTTGGAACAGGGAGGTGCTGCACCACCTCCTGAGTCACAGCAGACGTTTGGGAAGCCATACCGGACGACCACATCTCAGGCCCAGCCAAGCTGGGTTATCAGCAAACAAATCATCTGCCTTGCTTACTTATACTGCCAAAGGAAATCGTGAGCGTGACCATTCCTCAGTGAAGAGCTTTCATACCAAAAACCTAAGCAAGTTTTTACTTTTCACAAATATGTTTTTACTTCCTAAAGTACTAACTTTATTAAAGAACCAAAACTGCCAGGCTTGGTAGCACACCTAGAATTCCAGCACTAGGGAGGTTGGGTCAGGAGGATCAGGAATTCAAGGTTATCCTTTGCAACAAAGCAAACTGGAGGCCAGCCTGGGCCACATAAGACTGCCTCAAAAAATTGATCAACAAATAACTGAAATTAACTAAGAGTGAACTATGTACGTTGGTTAGGACCTTAGGATTAATTTTTTCAGTCATTTTTTTAGACTGTGTTTATGTGTGTGTGTAGTCAAGACTAGTATAGAATAAGGCATTGGATACCTGGAACCAGAGTTACAGATAGTTGTGAACCACCATATAGGTATGGGGAATTGAACCCTTGTCCTCTGTGAGAGCAGTAGCACTCTTAAATGACAAGCCATGCATCTCTCTACTCTGCAAGAGTTACTTTTCTTAAACTGAGAAAACTTAGGCACAACTTACAAATTTGCAAATTATCCTCCTCTGTAGAGTGTGGAGATGATGGTCACGTTTTGCTTGCAACCGGGACCAAGACCCTTGGGGGCAGGAGTGAGGGCTGGTAAGAAGGTGCAGGGTCAACAACACAGACTCCAGGAGTCAGGCAAGTGGCAAAAGAAGAGTGGTTTATTGCAGGAACTCGGCAAATCCCGCCTAGCATCTCATTGGCTCTCAAGCAGCCAGCTGTGGCGCTGTCCCTTTCTCATTGGCTCTATCCATCCATCCCTTGATCCAGCCTCAGGGGTCTCTAGCCATGCAGGCAGATTCTAGGTTGGCTCAGGGAGGAAGTATCAGGGGTGCATGATAAGTTCTTCCTACAATCATGGTGTGTGTGTGTGTGTGTGTGTGTGTGTGTGTGTGTACAACTTACTGTGGTTGGTTCCCTCCTTCAATCTTGAGGATTCCAGGGATTGAACTCAGGTTTTTAGAGGTGACAGCAAGTTCTCATTCACTGACTCCCCTGGTTTCCTTCACACGTGGCATCAGCTGAACTAGGCAGGATATCACTTACTCTGGGCATATTTTTACAACTGTTCTGTCCTACCAAGTAGCAGTAAGCAGAAGAAGTGACTACTTTTCAGAGGGACTCACAGGGAAAGTTCTGGACAAAGACACAAGACTCTAGTAGCGTTGTCTGATTTATTAACATAATTGAAACATTTTGCTGATAAAATTCTTGCCCATGACTATCCTAGCAACAAAACTCTACTCAAAACTATTTCACTGTGAAATGGTATTGCAACCCCAATGCAGTTTTTACTGAGTTGACTTCCATAAAGTAAATCTCACTCTTAAATTAGCAGATATGATTTAAAAAAAAAAAAAAAAAAAAAAAAAAAAAAAAAAGCTTCCTCCTCCCCATTCCAACCCCATGAGGATCGAGATGAGCTGTGGGCCTGGGAACTCACTGAAGGCGGAGGGAAAGGGCTGCAAGTCGGTCTAACTAACTGGAACAGGCTACTGGGACACTTCCAAACGCACACTACACAGAAACCACATAAGGAGTGAAATTCACCAGTCAGCTCACAGGATGGTACAGGTTGGATCAGCATGGCAGAGCACACCCGTCCTTATTACCACAGGCTAGCTCTAAGGTGTGTTACTTACATGAGCTACAAAATCATCCCGTCTCCATTCCTCGTACCCCTCCTGCTGCAACATGGGGGGGAGGTCCTGAGCTTCTCCTAGTCTGGTTTTACATTGCTGTTTTTGTTTTGAGACAAGGTCTTATATGTCCAGAGGCTGGGCTTGAACCCCTGATCTTTCTGGCTCCTCCACTGAGTGCTGGGTCACAGGCATGTGTCATCACACCTGGCACTGCGTTACTTTTTAAAAATAGAAACAAAAATACACGTACATGCTTCTCTTAGTCCCCTACAAGAGTGTATGAGAACATGGGGGGGGGGCAGTTGGGCTCCCAATAATCCTCTGGCTTTTGATACAGTTTGATTATCAAGTTTTACTTTCTACTCATTTGAATAGTGTTCATGAATCTTTTCAGAGATCCTGAAACTTGAGACTAGAACATGTGGCCAAGCCAAAACAGGAAGACCAGAGTCTCTAAAACTTCAGCTGTGATTTCAGGCACTTCAGTAAGAGACTTCCTTGGCTGGTCCAATGTACATTCAAGGAAAGTGAAAGCCAGGGGTCCAAAGGCTACCTGGGACTGGGAGTATGTAGCCTCATTCCTGGAGAAGAGGGTTATTAAAGTTTCCTTCCTGTCTGTTCTGTCAGCTGCTTTAAAAAAAAATGGCAGGGACTTTTCTTTTCTTTTTTTTTTTTTTTTTGGCATCAGTAAATGATGAAATCATTCCAGTCTGTGTCTTTATTACCATCTCTGTGCCATGCCAGTAATAGGCTAGCTTTCACAATGGGTCCCCAAAGACAGACCCAAAGGTCACCCTGATGACACCTGAGGCACCACTTATAAACCTTCTGCTGTTGGCCAGGGCAGGTCACAGTCACACTGTGCTCCCATGGGGAGGAGAGGGGTTGGGAGGGAGGGTGCCCTACCCTTGAACCCACAAAGGGAGAAAGAGACAGAGAGTGAATGGACATTTCCACCTGGGTGATGGGGACTCACTTCCATTTGTTAAGGGAAACCCATTTTAACACACCTTAACAAGATACCATCTGCCCACCTGCTTCCCAGAAATGCCCTTCTGTGTGATTCTATCTTAGCTCACCTCCCCTTCCTTCCCTGTCCTGAGCTGCCCGTTGCCCTCGGAGGCTGCTGGGCTAGGCTGGTTTCTTATCCCAGGCTGTGGACTGAAAGAAGCCCAGCTAGAGTTCAGAAGAGAAACACAGCGAACCAGAGGAACAAAAGGAAAGTAGCCTTTCTGGGGTCTGTTCTTATGGACCGTTGTTGTTATTAGCTCCAGAGCCTTCAAAACCCCATGTTTCTCCCAGGCAATCCAGCTCCTGGTTTTCTTCTGTCTTGGGAAACAGTATCCTCTTATCATGCTTCCCAAGATACGCTGAAGATCCTGGGCCAGACACTGACTCCTCGGCCTCTCTGCTCTTTTCAAAGAAGAACCCGGGAGCAAATGGGTCCTGCAGGTTTTTCTCTCCTTTTCCATGACTTTTAAACAAACACTGGACCTCTGGATTACAGAAATAATCTCCTCCCTCTGGAGATCACATCTACAGCCTAAAGAAAAGCCGAAGCTCTGGAGATGCCCGATGTGATTCTGTTGACCCAGCTTCTTCCTCCTGAAGTCAGCGGAGGAGGTCGGAGGGAGGGAAAACCAAGGCAAAGAGCACCATCCCTGACTCAGTCCCACCTGGGCCACATTCATGTTAGAAGTTAAAATGTAGACCTATACTCAGGAGCTGTTCCCCATGAACAACCAGAAACCCAAGAACCAGAGGCTGAAAGGAAAACACAAAACACAAAAGTCATTTTCTATAAGCTCTCTAGGTCGGACACAAGTATCCTGTCCAGTCTTGAACTGGCTTCAGAGGTAGAGAGAAAGGGAGGCCATTGGGGAGAAATGGGAAGAAACAGGGGAGACAGCTCTCTTGTGTCAGACAGAGCTCCTAGAGCATTGACTGCTGGGCTTTGCAGGAAACAGACAGCCAGCTCCAAAACAAGGCTGCTTGCTTTGCAAAGAAAGAAAGGGCTTTGGGCGCAGCTTGGCACCTCAGCTGGAGTGGATGGGGTCATGAATTCCCCTCAAGGTAACAAACTACATTCTCTCAAATCATCCTGGACTTATAGCCCCTAGGCAAATGGGCAATAAATAATGCCAATTAGTAAAGCATCTTTTCCATCAAGTGGATTCTTAGCATGTTTAAAAAAAAAAAAAAAAAAAGAATGGATATCAGGACTTGGTCTCGTCTTGTGTGATTCCTCTCACCAGCAGAAACATGCCTTACCATGGCCTCCAAGGGCTTTTGCTCTCTGGAAATGCCTGGTCGGCAGGGAAGCCACACAATGCTCCCAGTCAGACACACAGCATTAAGACCACCATCATCTGAAACCAGGGACTCAAATTCTGAGAAACCCTACTCTTCCCAGACTTGTGTACTAGGTTTCAGAACCTGAAAGTCTTATTCTTGGCCAGAAGGGTCTGGGGATGCTGCTGCTGGTGGTGGTGTGTGTGAGTGTGTGTGCGCGCGGGCGCACGGGCGCGCGTGTGTATGTGTGTGTATATGTGCATGTGTGTGCGTCTGTGTGTGTATGTATGTACATATGCGCGTGTGTGTATGTATGTGTGTGTTGGAGAAGCAGAGAGGCTCTGCCTTCTTTCCTGGATGTGGCCCTCACACACCTGTGAGTGCTGAGACTGGCTATAGTGTCCGATCAGAAGAGTAGTAAACCACAGGAGAGCATCAAGACTACAAACAAACGCACTCACACACACACACACACACACACACACACACACACACACACACACACACGGATTTCATCCAAGTTCTACAAGAAATGGACAAAGAAAAAGAAAAAAAAAAAAAAAAACCTAGCCCTTTGTGGTAAAGGGCATGCTGGGAAGGCTAGAGCCTGAGCCACGTTCCCAGAGCATGCTGGGAAGATGGGCCCCAGAGCCGCCTCTCTAGAGCATGCTGGGATACGGACACCAGTACATCTCCAAGGGCTGCACTTTCCCCAACTCCCACCCTGTTCCCTTACCCACCCCCAACCCGGAGACTAGAGGAAAGTTTGTCCAAAGATGACTGTGTAATGGGGTATGCCACGGTTCTTCGCAGGCCTGCCACACTGGGGGTTAAGTCAGCCAGTGGGGAGAACAGTCACAATGAAGACAGAGAAACAGAGAGGCAGGAGAGAAACCGGGGTCTGACAGTGACTGGAGGGGGCCAGTGTGTTGGCAGAGGACAAGGGGAGAGTAGAGCAGAGAGCTGGGTATCTGCTAGCCTGAGGCATTGATGTACAGCTGACTCTTGAGGATGTAGTCGATGACTGGCTGGGACAAGTAATCCACGACATGGCCGTCTCCATGCTGCAGGGCCAGCCTGTATAAGAAGAAGCAACAATCAAGTGGACATCCATGCCCCCCAAAAACCAGAGCCCTGGTCTGCCCTCTCTGCCTTTGAGAAAAGAGTCTACAGGTACCCCCACACACACCCAGGACCCTACCAGCGGCCTTTGCCTGGGTTGAGTGAACAGTATTGATGAGAGCCTCATCTCCTCGCAAACTGTCCCTCCACACACATACACCCCATGACACCTTCATCCTGGCCTGCCACTGGGTAGCTGAGAGACCTTGCACAGATTATTATTACTGAAAAAAATATTTATTTACTTCATGTGTGCGTGTGTGTCATAGCATTTGTGTGGAGACCAGAGGGCAGTTTGTGGCACTCAGTTTGGTCCTGTACCAGGTGGGTCTTGGGGACTAAACTCAGGTCATCAGCCTTTGGGACAAGCGTCTTTACCTACAGAGCCATTTCATTGGCCCATTGGGCAACTTAGTCAAGCCCTTTTCTTTAGTGTTTCCTTCGGTACAATTAAGGTAACATTTAAGCCAGTTACAACCAATCATTTAAAGGATTAAATGTGTCACTGCCCAAGTGTAGGTTTGATGGTTTGGCTTCCCTTTGGGTTGCTCTGCACACTGGTCTCATGAAAATTGGTTTTCTAGAGAATTCTTAGACTTAAGTTCACCTTTTCCCTATAGGAGTGCTTGTCTGTGAGCCCATGGAGAGACAGCAACAGGTGAGAGATTCCAGGGACACATCGATTCCTGCATATTTCCTTTTCTGGCCTTCTGCTCTCTGCTCATTTCTTATACAACAGTCTGGAGATATCACTGAGCCCAGCCTTTAGTGCAAGCCCTGCCTTTACCTTCCAAGGTGCTTTCTGAAGTGTCTCTCTCCACCAGCATGGTGACTGGCTCCCTACCTTTAGTGCAAGCCCTGCCTTTACTGTCCAAGGTGTCTCCTGATGTGTCTTCCTCCACAACAAAGCTTTCTGAAAAGTGGTCTCCAAACAAACTTCATCAGACTTGGCGGAGAAGCAGAATCTGGGTCCAGCCAAGAAAATCCTGGTCTGGTTGTCCCAAATGGGACATAGGGTTTTGTATGGCCCAGAGTCTAAGGAGCAGCCAAGTTGGAGTCAAAGCCCTGTCCCCGTCGCTGCCCCCTGGCCTAGCCTCCCAGCGGCTGCTACTCTTGTGACTGTCTCTGTAACTGTCTTCCAG
This sequence comes from Arvicanthis niloticus, assembly GCF_011762505.2. Taxonomy (NCBI): domain Eukaryota; kingdom Metazoa; phylum Chordata; class Mammalia; order Rodentia; family Muridae; genus Arvicanthis; species Arvicanthis niloticus. The sequence continues at coordinate 40,327,314 of NC_047667.1, read as the reverse complement.
GGGAAGAAGTCCAGTAGACAATTTAAGTTCATTGACTTCTCTGAACCCTGTGACTAGGTGCCAAGGCTCTCTTCTTCCTTTGTTCCTGGGCATCCCTGCTAGGGGCTTCTAATTGTTCCTTGGCCTCATGCTAGTAAGCTTTCCTTGCTTTTTTTGTTTGTTTGTTTGTTTGTTTGTTTTGGTTTGTTTGTTTGTTGCTGCTGTTGTTGTTGTTTTTCGAGACAGGGTTTCTCTGTGTAGTCCTGGCTGTCCTGGACTCACTCTGTAGACCAGGCTGGCCTTGAACTCAGAAATCCGCCTGCCTCTGCCTCCCAAGTGCTGGGATTAAAGGCGTGCGCCACCACCGCCTGGCGCTTTCCTTGCTTTTGACTGCTGCTTTTTCTTTAATGCTTGACTCTGTGTGTTCCTCTGGATCTGGATTTTTACAAATTAATTAGCATGTGTGTATGAGAGAGACTGTGTGTTCCCTAGTGTAAGCATAGGTCTCTCCTTCCACCAGATATGATCCAGGGATTAAACTCAGGCCTTTAGGCTTGTCAGCAAGGGCCTCTTTATCTGCTGAGCCCCCTCATTTTACCTGACATGTTTGCTCATGGCCCTCAGCTTACACTTCCAAACCTCTAAGTCCTAGCTATCTCACCATTTCACAGGACATTTCCACTCAGGGTTTATACAAGAGATTGTTAACAGTGTCTAATATTAATTTTCCCCCTTTTCATTTTATTTAAATATAAACTGTCTTTCCCAGTCCCCCTCCATCCCTGAGCCAGTGGGTTACTTTATTTTTTTTTTTTAAGATTTATTTAGTTTTATTTTATGTATATGGGTATTTTGTTTCCATATACATCTGTGTATCATATGTGTGTAATGCCTGAGAAGACAAGAAGGCATGGGGTCCCCTGGAACTGTAGTTATAGATGGTCGTGAGTTTACATGTGGGTGCTAAGAATCAAATCTGTGTCTTCTGGAAGAGCAGCCAACCAATGCTCGTAACCACGAAGGCAGCTCTCCAGCCCCTATTTGTTTGTTTTTGAGATAGGCTCGCTATGCAGCCCAGACTAGCATTGAACTTTTTATCCTCCTGCCTCTACCTCCTAAGTATTTGTATCATGGTGGCTGGGTTGGTCACCTTAAAGATAAAACATCCAGTCTTGAGCTTTCCTGTGCTCTTTCCCACTGAGAACAATCTTGACAGTAGGTATGTCCCCAACAATAGAAGCTTCAGACTGAAGAGACCAGATTCAATTATTTTGGACTTCTGTAAATGAGAACTATACCTCTACTTCACTTAAAACTCTTAACATCGAGGCCTTTTAAAAATGGCGGCCTGCCTTATACTTTTACTATAAAGCCTGGCTTTATCAGCACCCAAAACTAAGAGTTTACAACTAAAAAATCCTCTTTTTCCCTCAAGCCAACTAAGACCAGTTAATGTATTGTTTCCTCATTTAAAAGAAAACTGCTGGGCAGCAGTGGTGCACACCTTTAATCCCAGTACTTAGAGGCAGGTGGAGCTCTGATTTCAAGGCCAACCTGGTCTACAGAGTGAGTTCCACAATAGCCAAAGGCTACATGGAGAAACCCTGTCTTGAAAACAAAACAAAAAAGGAAATAGGAATAAATACATGAAGTCCAAAAAAGAGTGAATGCTGGACAGCAAGTGTCCACTTGAATCTAAGGGTTGTGTGATGGTTTGACTGAGAATTGGTCCATAAGCTCATATATGTGAATACTTGATACCCAGTTTGTGGAACTGTTTAGAAAGGATTAGGAGGCGTGGCCTTGTTGGAGGAGGTGTGACACTTGGGGCAGGCTTTGAGGTCTCTTTGCCTCACAACTGTGTCCAAAGCTCTCAGCAACTGCTCCAACAGCATACCTGCCTGTCTGTCTGCTGCTATGCTCCCCACCATGATGGTCTTAGACTTGTTATCTTAAACTTGAAGTTCAAATATTTTCTTCTATTAGTTGCCTTGGTCATGATGTCTTATCAGAGCAATACAAATGTTAACTAAGACTGGTTGCCACTGCCTGAGAAAAGCTACGGAAAATTTTAAACTATTTTGGCCAAAGGGTCCTTCACCATTTGCCAACCATACCTGCTCTTGGTGGAGCTGACTACAGACATGGGATGGTTGATGTCATCCTTCACTATCATGATGTTGTTCTGGAAACAGAGCAGAAAGAACAGGTCACCTATCCCTTCAGGGATTACTCTTGCTCCCTCACTCTTCCAGTCCCCCAGAACTTTCAGAAAAGGGCAGTATCAAAGGGGTGTACCAGCAGGGGATGGAGGACTCACTTTGTATTTGCGGAGTATTGAGGAGTGATTCATGATTCGGTCTGTGTCCGCTGCATCCCGGGGTACCACCACGATCCCAAA